>NC_134826.1:61559954-61863007 GCF_004210375.1 Tachypleus tridentatus | reverse complement strand
GAATGAAACATAAGTTGTACGTATAGATTAAGATTTAGACTTAAACAAAAGTTGTACATGAAGACTGAGATATAGCCTGAAACAAAAGTTGTATATACAGACTGAGATTTAGACTGAAACATAAGTTATACATACAAATTAAGATTTAGACTGAATAAAAAGTTGTATATACAGATTGAAACATAAGTTGTACATACAGATTACGAACCTTCACTGACTTTTTATTAAAGAATTTTCTTTCTTTTTTTTACAGAATTTCAAATGGGCAACACTTGAATATTTTTGTATGATTTCATTTTAAGATCGCTCATCAGTTAGTCAGACAAGTGTATACGTATCCCAAGAGAAAGTTTCAAGATTTTTAATTATATTTAAAGTTCTATTTGTACAGTTATCTTATGCTAGAATTCCTACTACTGTGAGTGAGACTGATTTGTGATTTACATTTTTGTGGTAGAAATAAAAATTTAACTAGGAATTCTTTTTTTTTTTTTTTTTTGCATTTCGCGCAAGAGTACACAACTGCTATCTGCGATAGTCGTCCCTAGTTTAGCAGTGTGAGACTAGAGGGAAGGGAACTAGTCATGACCACAAATACTCTTGGGGTACTCTTTTATCAATTAATAGTGGCATTGATCATCACAGTATAACGGCTGAAATGGCGAATATGTTTTAGGGCGACGGGGACTCGAATCCCCTACTCTCAAATTACGAGTCGAGTACTTTAACCAGCTGACCACGACACTTCTTCAAATTTTTAAAGCATATAATGTGTTTTTAGCTTGCATGTTCTTATTATATTTATTTATTGTGTAAATATTAATTTCAAAAATTGACTAGATATTATAATTTTCTGCATATATTATTGTCATATAGTTTTCATTATGATATATTAATAACTACATACTTTCTTCTGGTATTTTAATTAAACAGATATATTTTTTCGGTACGAAGAAAAATAAATATTTTCTTAAATTATACAATTAGTGACGTGTATTCTTGTGATATACAATTAACTAGATATTGTTACGAGTACATAATAAATAAGATACCTTCTTCACTAGATATTGTTATCAGTACGTGATAAATAAGATACCTACTCTACTGGATATTGTTATCAGTACATAATAAATAAGATACCTACTTCACTAGATATTGTTATCAGTACATGATAAATAAGATACCTACTCTACTGGATATTGTTATCAGTACATAATAAATAAGATACCTACTCTACTGGATATTGTTATCAGTACATAATAAATAAGATACCTACTTCACTAGATATTGTTATCAGTACATAATAAATAAGATACCTTCTTTACTAGATATTGTTATCAGTACATAATAAATAAAATACCTTCTTCTTCATTCAGTCTTAATTCTATTTAGCCTTGGGGTTTTACGCTCGAATAATTTGTATTAGGTGAAGATTTTGTACTTGGGTGACTAGCCTTGACGGCAAACCTTATGGCGAATCGTGTTCGTTGATGAAGATTCGAACTCGCGACCCGCAATTCGAACGCCCTAACCACCAGGCCAAATTAATTTAATATTGTCTACTGATGTAAAAGTAGCAGTATATTTTTACTGGTGTATAATTAACACGTATTTTCAAGTGGAAAGTAATTTACTATATAATTTTCTCTTGGTATATAATACAACAACTATTTTTAATAAATACGGTTAGTTAGGTATTTGCTTCATATATATAAATAACTTAAAATGTTTAATGTTCTGAAATAGGGAAGATATTTTATACTGATATATAATCAAATAGATATTACATATATGGCGCACAACATTCCAATCAACTCCACTAAATAAATAACGTTGTGTTAGCAGCCTAGTTAATTAGTAGATGCAATATCTTTACTGTTATAGCTTTAGTACAGATCAATGTACATGGACCACAACAAACACTGAAATAGTAAAACCAATGGCCATCAATGTACACGGACAATAATAAACATTGAAACACTAAAAACAATAGCCTTTAATGTACGCAGACAATAATAAACATTGAAACACTAGAAACAATAACCTTCAATATACATGGGCAATAATAAATATTGAAACACTGAAAACAATAACCTTTAATGCACATTAAAATACCTTGAAATAGTAAAAATAGATACATAACCTGTTAAGCAAGCTATATGTTATATCATAAAGAGGTTATCACTTGTACTAACGTCTTTATCCTTGTTTAACAGTCAGATGAAACTCTTATTTTTTTATATTTCTAAGTTCAAGTTTTTTTAAATACGTACATTAGCACTACTGTTTGTTAACACATTGAACTTGGATGATCTGTAAGCGTACTTTATTTTATATTTCCTTGTTGTGATGAACGAAGGAATGATAAGTAAGCACGTGCACCACGTATATATCAGAGGCAAGGCTATGAAAGCCGCGCTAAACTTCACCATCAATCCTGATTTTCTATAAACTTAATGGTCTGAATAAAATCCTTAGAGATCTGGAACTTTACGCCGTAGTAATTATATAATATGACATACGAACACCGCGAAAACTAAAAGCTTTTACTCTATGATATCTATATCTCCCTTCTAAGAAGTGTTTGAGTATGTTAGGTTTAGGCTTAGTTCTCTTCAGAGAGTATGGGACCCATCGCTTTTGTATATAAATGAAAATCGAAAAATAATCTTACGGCATTAACCAAGTTGGTCTAAGCTAGTATTAGAGTTAGTTTTAATGGGTTAATTTTTTATATTAAATCCGAGAAGGATGGTGTTATGATAACAGTTATTTGGCTGATATTCTGGTATAAGGATAAACCATCATAAATTTAAAACACGCGAGGGGAAGAACTTGCGTTATTTATTGTTAGATAGAAGCGTAAAGTTTTTTTGTGCGTGTGAGATCTAAGACGAGAATAAATATATACATTTATAGCATTATCTGCTAATTAAAGATTACACTTATTATTGATTTATACAAAAAATGTACAATTAGTTCATAGAAGTTTTTAACAAATATGTATATATGTATAATTAAAGCGTTCTCGTCACCAAAATGTGGTATATTATCAAGTATGTGTGCAATTTTGAATTACTATTAAAGGCTTTTCTTTTAACATATAAAAAGAGCTAAAATGATCAAATGTTCCAGTGGCTGAAGTGAATAGTTTTTATATCACAAATGCTATAAAATTAATACAAATATGATAATATATTATATATCAAGTAACAATTTATACAAAGCTAATAAGCTTCCAAGTTTTATTATTTTTTTCTGAATTTGTAGAACACGCTGAAGGAATTAAACATCTTAACATATAAAGTTAGGAAAAAAACCGATATTTATACTTTAGCCATTAAATTTTTTTTTTAATTTCAATTTAAGTTTCCATTGCAGTATTATTAGGGCTAATACAATGGTGAAGCGGAGGCTGAAAAGTGAATGTTGTTTTTTATAATTTTATTGTCAAAATTACCCGTTTATACATAAAAAAAATCTGAAAAAAACCCATCAAACCATTGATTACAATTATTATTTCACTGAAGTGAACACTCTTGAGTATTATGTTTGTTTACCTCTGTCTTGGAACTGCCACAGAGACTCCCAAGTGTTATGTTTGTTTACCCCGGTTTTGCAACAAGGTTCGAGCATGGTATGTATATTTCGAATACACTCTGTACGTTTAGCTTCAGCGTCGTTTCAACTTCGAAAAGTGATTCTACAGCTTTGTTAAAATTAGCTGCATATAAGGCGGCTAGGATTGAATGGTCGTCTATCCTCTGGCCATCAGTTCTAAATTAGAGATGACCGTGCCTAAGCTTTGGGGATCTCTGCTCATTTGTCGCACACTGTTTATTTTGAGAATACCAACGTTGAAAATCACATGTTAAGTAAAGGCTACAATACCGTCATTACAGCGACTTTTAATATTCTTTACCATTTCTTTTTCACGGTGGTTACAAATTAGTTCATAACATATATCAGATTATCCATTCAGCAAACTAAGTTTTAACCAACACTTCTTTGCCTATTTCTTTGGTTTTTTTCTAGACGTAGCAACATATTTCGTGAACAAAGGATAATAATCACAACGTGTATGGTATCTCAAAGTTCGGGCGCTAGCAATATTTAAATTATGTAGATCCTGAAATTGCATTTTCTTCTGAATTTCCTCTCTAATTTTTATTTAGTTGCAATACATTTCTCATCATATATGATTCCAAGTTTACTAAAATTATTTTGTAGTGATCGTCATGTATACAAATATTATTATAGTAGTGTGTTGGTAGACGCAAGTCAAGTCATTGACTGATTAATAAATTTTCATCGTACCTTTTCTTCTACACCTACTTACCTAGGTAGTAATTACCGACTCCAAAAGAAAGCATGAGTTACGATGTTTCCCATAACGACTCAAATTAAAAATAACTTTGAGACCCCATTTTACCAAGTTTTATTCTGCCAGTACAATCTAATTGTGATTTTATTTTACTCAAGCTTTGATATTAAGGACAGGTACAGATGCCACAGATGATAAACTAATTTATTGTAAAATTCCTAGTATTAATAATACAAAAATCACATAAACACACAACTTTTACCTCGAAGAATTCCTGTTATCAACTGCCTTATCTAGGACAACCCAGAAATACGTTGCTAAGTGGAAAGGCTTAGTCTAGGAATCATCTTGGATCTCTTGCTTGAACTAGAGTGGCTTTAGAAAATAACATTCACCGTGGATTTTCCTGAGCTAAAGTCAAATACACTTATCAAACATCGCATAAAGCGCCTAAATCTATTAATGGAAATCATCCAGTCAGAGAAAAAACGCGAATGGATATAAAACTAAAACATTTTAATATCTTCTGTATTCGCATTCAGCACTCTTCACTCAGGAAAGCAATTTTTGGTATTAGTTGACAAGACCCACGTTGCAACCTCCTTTAACTTTCGCTACATACATATATATATATATTAAGTTTTTTTTGTAATTTCATAACTTTTGTTAAGACATTTTATGTTTTCTATTTTCTCTGGCGAACTGAGCAAAACTTTAGAAATGTTAATATGGTATGTTAAAGAGTGCTGGAATTTCGCACAAAGCTACACGAGAGCTATCTGCACTAGCCGTCCCAAATTTAGCAGTGTAAGACTAGAGGGAAGGCAGCTAGTCACCACCACCCACTACTAACTCTTGGGCTACCAGCGAATAGTGGGATTGGCTGACACATTATAACGTCCAGACGGCTAAAATGGCTAGCATGCTTGGTGGGACAGAGATTCGTACCCAAGACACTCAGATTACGATTTGAGTGCCCTAACTATTTGACCATATCGAGAGATCTTTAAAAAATTTTAAACGGGATGAGACAGCCGTGGGTGATTAAATTGGAATGAAATTTAAACATTGCACCTTCAAAAGAACAAAAATCCAAGTTAATCCAAGTACAATAATATAATTAGACGGTTTTATTTGATCAGTTCTGTGATAATTTATCGGTTTCCAACGCTCAACAATTTGCTTACAAGTTACAAATTATTATTTTCATTTTTCATGAGCGTAGAAAATACTATTTTCTTAATAATTATCGAATTGGGTTTCACTTATGTGGTTACGTTTGATTACCAAGCAGTGTAGAACCTATCTTTTATTTTCCGTTTTTATTACAACGGACAAAATGTATTTTTACTTGGTGAGTCATTCAGTTTTATCAGTGTTAATTATCTAAACAGGAAGATAGTATTAACAAGATCGATGATGTAAGACAGTAGCCCAAGTCTTCCGTAGATGTGACATTTTAAGACTAAATTCACGTTCACTCCTTTAATGCAGTCGTTACATTTCAGGTCCTACATTTTTCGCTTACAAGCTCTTACTATCTATATATAAGAAACAACATGAAATTTCTATCGTAGTACCCGGCATAGACAGGTGGTTAAGGCACTCCACTTATAATCTGAGAGTCGCGGGTTCGAATCCCAATTACATAAAATATGCTTGTGGGTGCGTTATAATGTTATGATCAATCCCCCTATTCGCTGGTAAAACAGTAGCTCAAAAGTTGGCGGTGAATGGTGATGATTAGCTGCCCTCCCTCTAGTCTTAGACTAGAGGAAAATTATGAACGGCTAGCGCAAATAGCCCTCGTCTAGCTTTGCGCGAAATTCACAAACAAACAACTTATATAGTAACATCTCTTTATTTGTGAAATTCTTTCCCTGACATAACGGACACCCTATCGGCAGCACTAAAAACCAAAATAAAAAAAAAAACTGGTTGATCTTAAACACGTGTTTCAACCTTCGAGGGACGAATAATAAAATGTGTTTAAGCAACGACGTTTCTCAATGTTTATATTATACAAGCTTCAGTCTTCTCACATTTCTTATTATTATGTTTGTCTTTTCACTGCATATTCGATAAGCTTCCTTGAAATAATATTTGAATTTCGCTAAAATGTGAAATCTTTTCATGAGTCACAGATATGACAGTAGTGTAGCAAAACAAACACATTTCTTATTACGGTATAGATAAGTTGATTTAAATAAATTTTATAAAGTTTCCAGAAGATGGTGAAATCGTTCAAGTTTTGAGCAAAATTATGCAATGTGTGTGTTTTTTTATAGCAAAGCCACACTGGGCTATCTGCTGACTCTACCTATGGGAATCAAACCCCTAATTTTAGCGTTGTAAGTCCGTAGGCTTACCGCTTTACTAGCGAGGAACGAAGTTATGTAAAGGAATGTCTTTGCTAAACTATCCTTAATTTTAAACCAATAATAGGTAATCATTTGGTAAGCAGCACCCACCGCCAACTCTTTGTCTACTCTTATTTGACAATATAGTGAAATTTTATAGTCTTTATTATATTTACCCTCGGCTCCAAAATGTGGAACGCTTTTGTATGACAACAGGCAGTGAACCATAAATGCTTGGGTACACATTCTGATCGCACTAAAACTTGACCATCTTAGGCCCATTAATTTGTTAACTAGGCGGGTGGCTAACAATATGAAATGTATTCAATGATTAGTAACAATATTTATATGTATATAAATATTGTTGTGTATATTTCGTGGAAACATATCTCACTAATTTTTAGAAGTGGAAGACTCAGGGTTATCATGTCGTTGAAATTTGACAGGTTATCGAAATTGCCATTTATGTATCTATGTGTGTGTCCATTTGTATGGCGCACGGTGGAACAATGGTAATTGTAAGGGCTTGCAACGCTGAATTCCGGCGATCGATTTGTCAGGATAGTCACCGCAGGTAGCCCAATACGGCATGGTTCTAAATCGAACAATCAATAGTTATTTTGCAGATATTCCAGTCTTTAATATGCGCAATAGTCTTGGACGAGGACCAGAAGCAGAAATATCAAATGATTAATAAATCATGTATATATATATAATTTCCTGGCATTTTTTGTCTTTATTAAACGCTCCCCCTGTGGAACGACAAGTCTGTGAACTTACGATGATAGAAGTCAGATATCGATATGGGTAGACCACAGATAATCCATTGTGTAGCTTATGTTTAACTACAAACAAACTTTATTATATAGTTGCATATGGAGCGTATATTGATCACGTGATATTGTAGATATAAGGAATAACATTTTCGAGATAAAAAGACCTACGCTGATACTTATAATGAATTATTTCTAGTTTTATTTTATATCAAAGGAACTACAAACTAGAAGTCAGAGGCCTAGAAAAACAATGTTGAATTTTGGTGCTAAATTTTAATCTAATTAGTTTGATTTATAACTACAATCTATATCTTCACCTTTTTGCTAGGAGAAAACTTGTACCAATTCTTGCATGCTCTTGTTACAAATTAAACTACTCTGAATCTGCAAGAGTTTATTATATTTCCAAGAATAATGGTTTTGGTTGATAAGAACGTATATATATAACATATGGGTGTATGCGGAATATTTTAACAAGGTTTTATTGCGAAACCGCATTAAAGCTTAAATAGATTTCTCAGAACACTTCTTGTTCATTTTGGTTGCTTAAGAGAACTAAGTAATGTCTCGTGAAAGGAAAACATAAAATAGCATCTCTTCAAGTTGGATTATTGTCTTGACAACCACTCATTTGTCGTAGCACAGGCCCTATTAAACATTACGATAGAGCAATGGCGAATCAGTGTCATGAAAAATTAACTATTAATCGGGAAAACCCTGTTTGTCTCGTTTTTCTACCAACCCACATTATTAACTACTCATAACGACATGTGATGTTATAAAACTTGATTTTTTTTTTATTTTAGCAATCTGAATTGCTAATCGTAACTGAAAAACCAAGCACATTTTGAACCATTTGTAGGCCTAAAATATACTTACATTTAATCTAGCATTTAATTATGTGATTTGCCAAAACTCGACTATTCAAACATTCAAGGAATTATAGTAACCATGCTACCTAAGTGCATGAAATAAGCCACTCAAATTATTGTTTGGAAACAATAAATGCTATTGCAAATCTCAAAACAGTTAATGGAAAATAAAACGTTTTTAACTAATGAATATTAGGCTTCATTACTAAGTTCTCCAACGATGTTCTTGCATTGGAAAGCATTGCAGAAAAATCACAAAACTGATGTTTATTTTTCTTGCGTTTCTGGTGTTACAAGTTTTTTGTGTGTGTGTTGCTACTTCAAGTACGTATTTTGTAGTGTGAGATCAAAGCTTTAGCCTAGCAAATCAGAAACTAGTCATGCAGATGAACTAATGCTGATGCTTGTTACTAAGGGAATGTTAAAACTTCAGCCTAGTGAGTCAGAAACAAGTTACGGATGAATTAAAGCTGAAGTTTGTGGCTGAGGAATGTTGTTGAAAAACTGCAATTTGTTTATTTTATGTAATGTTTTATCTCCAAGGCTTTAGTTAATTACCATATATAATGGTGAGACTAGCGAATTGGAGGTTAAGACTGATAGATGGTGTATCCCCACCACAATGTGGGTCCTACATCAACAGTCACCTCCAAATCCAAGGATACATTTTATAATCCCACGTTGTAGCTTATACCCTCGGATCCTTCTTTTAAAAAATGTGCAGCGTATGTTAAAAAAAATTCATGTTAATGTGTTTTGATTTATGGCTTAAATATTTTACGGTTATAATATATATATATTTATGAATATATGTATGTGTATTTGTGTTTTATTCGTTATGTAATAAATCGTTACGCAACAACTACAAATATATGTGTATGTGTGTATATATAAGTAGCTAGGAGATGCACCATTTTAAAATTGTCCTAGTAACAACGGCGACATCTTGTCCGAGTTAGCCTTCGACCAAGCTCCAACACACAAGTTTAGCTGCTTTGCATCACAAAAACAGGATCGAATTGATGATAACACTGCAGTTGATACTAAACAATTAAGTAAAATATATCCCATCAAATACGGACTTTCAACTGCTTTTCTTTGTCTAGAGAAAGTTTCTAGACATACTTGTTTTAAGTATTTTGTCGAGAAACTGAAAATGCAGTTGCTGTCTAATATTTAGTTTTACTTTTATATTTTAAAAGAACGTTTTACAGATTGTAGAGTTACATGAACCTCAGGTACAATATACTGCAGGAAGTTTTAATGGTTTTGTTGCTATATTACTAGTGTTATTTACACATTACCAGAAAGTATCAGATGTTTTAACACATTTACAATAATATCAATACGTCAGTAGATGTTCAAACACTGTAAAAATATTAATATAAAGTTAAATATCTAACTAATCGCTTCGTCGCCTTATATTTCTAAATATGTAAAGCTTGTAATAAACACACACTCGGTATATCTCCACGAACTTAATATTTTCCTTTTGATATTTACAAAGTGCAATTTCAAAATGTCTGGACTACTCAAAGCCACTTCGTAAAATAAAGTAAGGAAAAAAGATGCCGCCCAGCGGGAAAGACGGGTATCATTTAAGGAAAGGTAAATTCATGTTGAACAAAGTGATTCTAAGGACGAATAGTTCCAAAATGTACCGTTAGGAGTGTATAGTTCCAAGGTTTGTTGCTAGGGGTGAAAACAGTTCCAAATCATACACTAGCGTGAATAGATCATTTAAGCGAAGAGGCGACACACGATGTTATGTGATTTGCGAGAGAGCCACAAGAAGACATCATTAATTGATCTGATGTTATGTAAAACCAAACACTGTTTCATCCTCTGTGCTTCTTAACGCATTACTTTTCTGCATCAGGTAAAATGTTCGCTTCATAAAATCCCTTCTTTATTCACTATTAAACAAAGTAATTTGAATACATAAATTTAGTATTATGTATTACATATTGACTAATTATGTAACTACTTCATGATTGTCTATGTACTAGTTTAACTTATAACCTTCTCAGAGAACTATTTCTTATTTCATCATAAAGCCTCAAACTTGAAGGCATCAATACTTAGTGAGCCACTTGGAAAATAAATTATCTGGCACCAGAGGGCTTGTTGCTAGGAGACGGTTTGCACCATATGAAAACGTCATCAATATTTTGTTCTGATCGATGGACTTCGTCTGGCACCAGAGGGCGTATTGCTATGATAGAGGCGACGTTATATGATTACGTCATTAACGTTACAGTTTTTCATTTCAGTATGCTAGTATTTGAGTGATATTGTTATTTTCGGACTGTATTTTACATATGTATAGCGCAACAATATGAAAGTTTTTGACAAAACATTTCATATTTGCATATAATGTTATTAGATTTATATTTTCTCTTTTATAATTAATATATTGTAATAATTTTCTTATGTTCGCTTTGAAAGTAACGTAAACTGAATTCTCCAAATGATTTATATAAAACATTAAACGCGTGTTCATGGAGTTCCATTTTTGTTTCTCAACACTTGTTGGGTACATAATTCGAAACAGTAGATTCTATTTTCACTGAATAGTGAATAAAAGATCTGAACAACCTGCATACTCAGTATTATCAAAGACGTTATATATCTACTTATATAAAACTCCAATATATTATCGTTAGCATATGTTAGTTAAATCACAGACATAACGAGACAGAAACATAATATTAACAAAACGTCACGTTCCATGTAATTAGTAGATATAAATTGAAATAAATAACACGGTATTACCTTTAAGCGTCCATCTGTTTCAATATAACGGCATGCAATGATTTATTCTTTTACTAATAAATAAAGGGCGCACGTGGTTCCACTAAATAGAGTAGCTCAAGTGGTACTGATTGGTGACTTCAACTACATGATGGCCAATTCTTAGAATTACATATGTAGTTTTTGGATTCTAAGTGAGAGCTCACAGTCTGCTGGTACGTCACGTTATTACAAAAAGCTTTTCGACTTTGGCAGATTTTGAGGAATATATACATTTTATTATTCAGTTTAGTAGAATTCTAATCTTGATAACAACTTCCTGTGAAAGTGTTAGAAACATTATCAGTGTATATAAACTGCAGTCAAGTTAGAATCTCTCTGAATCTATTCGAAACAACAAAATAAGATCTGTTTGTGACAGTTCTTGGAATTGTGAAGAATTCGATTAGCGTAAATATTATTTTAGGTTTTGAATGAATATACTTCATAAATGTGAACGGAAAGAAATAATTAGTACTGCTAATTTATTTTTAACATTAAAGAATATTTATATCTATAACAGATACGGTCAATAAAACTCATATAATTTAACTGTATTTCTACAGATTATGATCCATTAGCTGTGACGGTTGGACTTCCAACTGAAGAATTTAACAGTTAAACGGACTGTATGATTTATAATCTGGAGCCCTTAAGCCTACAAAAATAAGCTGATTCGTACTGGTTATATAATAATTGTTGATATATGATTATTACATTTTTTCTTTTACAATGAGGGACAAGTAACATACTGTCTTACAGTCCACTTATGTATGCAATGTGCGGTATGTGTTAAAGACTTAAAAATAGTATCTAAAAATTTAGAAGCTCTAATTAACATGAGTTGTTTTAATATATTTTACAAAACTATTCTGATGTATGTTTAATGCGTTACTCAGTATTATTATTTATACATAATTAAATGAACGCATACACTTGTCAATATTTTTTTTATTTCTTTTTTAGGCACCAGTACAGAGAACAGGCGATTCAAATATTATTAAAATAGCAAATAAGAGAGTAAACTGAAGTATATTTTTATTTTTACCATATATAATGTATCATTTAAGCAATAATTATACGGGTAGTCTCTCATGAATATTCTAAATTCACACAATCAAAACATTCAAATACATTGGATGAGACCATATCACGTCTAATACAGTCAGAGTAAGAGTGTGTATGTTTTATAAGTATTTAGATAAACCTATTAACATCTGTTTACAGAATAAGGATATGTTTTCATTAGGTATGATTCTATCCACAGCAGAAATATATATATAATAAACATAATAAGAAGGATAAACCATTACACGAAACATTTAAAACTGAAGTAATTACATTAGAACTGTCTTTAGGTAGCGGCAAGCATAAGTTAATTAATATTAATAATAATCGACTAAAACAAACGATTGACTATAGCTTTAGCACTGCTCAGAAATAATCTTAAGTCCGTTGGTAATCAACGAAGACTGCTGCTTTATGATTTAAAAGAGATTAGAGAGCCTCGGTAGGCTCAGCAGATAGCCAGTTGCGGCTTTGTTATAAGAAAAAAAAACACACATAGAATATTTTACAAATCGGAACTACAATACGTTATCAAGTTCTCCAATGATGTTTATGCTGTGGAAAAAAAATACTTCGTGAAGAAGGAATGGATGAAAAACAAAAAAATATATCGTAAAATGGAAAAGATATCTTGATATATTTCATAGCTGGATCTTTCAAACATATCTGAATTACCTGTCATCATAAAATAGTAAACATTACTCTATCACTCATTGTTTGGTATTTTTCAACTGTATAAGACGCTACCTAGTAATAGTTCAATGACAGTAATTTCACAAAATATGTCATTCGTCTTCCGAGACCTTTAAACCTTGAAAAGTGACCTTGGCTAATCTATAGTATCCGCGTATTCACCAGGTCATCACAAAGAGTCTAATGTTTTAATAAGAATCTTACACCAAATAATACATTCATTTCTTAAACCCGACAATGAACCTATATTTACCTATGAGTCATTCACCAGAGAAGTAAGTGTGAAAGTTAATGACTGAGTCTCTATATTACTTGATCCTGTATTATTGGTGCTACTTAAATTTGACTTTGATCTTGAGACATCAGAGCCGCCTATAGCTCCATATACTGTTAACATACAAGATGGATTTTATTCATTCTATGCTTACTCAATTATTGTGGAACCTAGAAACGCTAGTGACGCATGTTAAGAACCGGTTGAGTCGGGATGGGAATCCCACCACTAAAACACTTACAAACCCTAGTTACAGACCTATTTCTAAGCAAAAGTTTCAGGCTATTGAGACCGATATAAAAGACGACATGAGTCAACGTATATTATTTTAACAATGGAGAGTCGTAATAACATTTCATTTACATCGTACGTGACATCATCAGAGTACCTTACTATTATCATCAAGTCGTTGATGATGCGTATTACGGTTACCAAGTGGGAAACAATTTACCTTCATTTGCTGGTCGCCCATGGCGACATGGTCACGAGCTGAGAGATGTGTTAGTTAACCTGTATCGTTCAGCTAATAATGGTAAATAAATCTTTATTAACCCAGGAAAAAAATAGCATTATTATCGGCGACTGCAAAGGAGGGTCGTTGAAAAGTTCCGTTTTTACATATTTCTGAAAATTAATTAATATTTATATTATAATTTGTAGTCATTTGAGTTAAATAACACAATACTTACTAGATATAGTAAGTTTGGTAAATGAAAGTAAGACAGTGAAAGTTTTAATTTAGAGTTCAGTGGTTTAAATATGACTACTACGTTAAAATAGACTTAGTATGTAGAATGGTATTTTAGACTTAAGTATATTTTAACTTACTGGTGAATCGTAAAACAGGATAGATACATTGTTTTATCAAATAAATACAATCTAAACATTAGTTTATTGTTTTTTGGTGTTTTAAATTTTTTATTGTATAACTTATAGATATAGATAGATTATAAATCAGGCTATATATATTTTATTAATGTTACGTAAATTGTTAGTTCTATTAAACAAAGTTCTGTTTATAAGTTTTAAACAATTAAAAATAACCTTTAGTGTGAAACAAGGTAGTAATAAAAAATAGTGCTATTAGTTCTTAAGCGTTAGGATTAACAGTAATAGTGCTAACAATAACCTACTTGTATTTGGTATTAAGTATTTTCAGGTTATAAGTAAAAATGTAATGTTTAAGACTAGTGCAGGAGTTAAGCATTCACAGCTTGTTAGATGTAATTGATGCAATGAGTAGATTTTATTGGGGAAATCATGTGAATGGCATGCACTTTTAAGGAAGCTAATGTAATTAAGGAAGTAATGAAGATATACAATTTTAATGTAGAGTTTGTATTTTAGATGAAAAGTTAGAGACTATCATAATTAATGTAGAGACAATGGATAAAAAGAAACGTAGACAGTGGAAAATGGGTGCAGGATTTCAGGAGGAGCTTATGTTTTAACATCCAATGGATACATCAGATAACAATAACTTTCAGGAAGCTAGAGAGAGCACTGTTAGAATAAAAGGTAGTGAATTTAGTTATAATGAGTCTAGTGTGTTAAATAATAAATTTCAACCCTTGGCTTCTGCAGATAAGGAAATGAAAACAAAAGGAATAGAGAAAGATGTGAATGATAAGTGTTACAGTTATAAATAATTACTTGATACATGTTAACAGAATAGTCTGTGAGACAAATAGTGATAAACTAACCAGACTATGCTACCAAGGTGCACATGTGGGTGATATAACTGAGATAAAAAATATAGGCTAGCACAGATGCAATTTTTGTGGTACACGTAGAGTTTAATGATGTTGGGAAAGATATATTAGAAGATTTAGTTAATAAATACAAATGGTTGATAAAGCCATTAAAAGAAAAAAAAAAGTCATGATTAATTCTCTCAGGGTTACTATCCAGAAGTAACTTTGGAGAATAAGTTACAAGTAGGTCACTAGGGCTAAGTCCTAATCTAAGGTTAGTGTGTAAGGATAAGCAGAGAACTTGGTTGAGGTTGTGGGATCGATTCAGTGGAAGAAAGAAGCCTTTAGGAATGGATTTACATTTAATTAGGATATGGACTAGCATGTTTGCTAAGGTCATTAACTCAGCTGTAAGGAGCGTTTTAAATCAGGACTATACAGTAGTGAGGACCAGAATAATCTAAATGCAAAAAGAATAAGAGGCAGAGAAAAGTTTAGTGTACGAAATAAGTATAGAAGTATTTATAATTGTAGGCTTAATTTTGTTATTGCAATGCTAGAAATATGATAAATAAAACAGATGATTTTAGAGCATCAGCAGAAATGGAGGATTTTGATGTAATGAGAATAACTGATACATGACTAAATGTTGACGATTTTGATGACAAAAGTTTCTTTGAAATACAAGTTACAGTAGTCCACATCTTGAACAACTGATACATGGAAATGAGATCAAACGAATTTATTGAATTAATTCTGAAGTCATTAAAAAAACATTGGGAAGATAAAGAAACGATAAGACTCCTGGGCCGGATGACATTTTCCCAAGGATTTTGAAAGAAGTTCAATATTGAATACATGAGCCACTTTCTACTATTTTTGTCAGTTCTTGAATAGTTGGCAGCTACCAGAGGATTGGAAGTTAGCTAATGTAACTCCTCTTTTCAAGGAAATGATAAAATTTTCCCAGTAATTATAAAACCATTAGCCTTACATCAATTGTAGGGCAAAAGTTTCAAAGTCTGAAAAAGATGCTTTGCAAAGTCATTTAATAAAGTGTATAATTTTATTGGATAGTCCATATTGTTTCACTAAGGAAATGTCTTGTCTTATAAATTTTTTGATATTCTTTAAAATGCTTACTGCATATCTAGGTGTGAGTACGGAGGTAGATTTGGTGTATCTGGATTTTCAAAAAACATTTGAAAAAGTGCCATATAAAAGGCTTGTAAAAATATTATCTCTACAGGGGTTGGTTTGAAGTTTGCGTACAGCTACACGAAGCTAATCTGTGCTAGCTATCTCTAATTCAGCAGAGAAAGACCAGAGGAAAGCAACTAGTCATTACCACCCACCGCCAACTCTTGGAATACTCATTTACCAAAGAATAAAAACATTGTATCTATAGATGTGGGAGATAAGTTAGCAAATTGGACAGAAGAGTGACTGAATGGAAATATATAGAGTGTTGTCACAAACTGAGTTTAGTCAAACTGGATTAATGTCTCAAGTGAGGTTCCTCATAGCTCAGTCTTATGACCTTAGTTGTTTTCTATTTACATCCATGGCATAAAGGAATAGTCAATAAATCACTTATATTTGCAAAAAATATTAAGGTATTGGGTGTTACTGACTATGAAGAGGATGGTGCTGATTTACAAAAGGATTTAGACCATTTAGTGAGTTGAGCAAATACTGTATATGGCAGATGTGGTTTAAATATAATAAAAGTCAGCTAATGCATGTCGATTACTCTAATTTGAATTATAAATATAATTTGGATGGGAGTAGCCTTAACAGCGTAATGACAGAAAGAAATCTTGATGTTATGGTCGATCAGTCTCTAAAGCCAACCAAGCAGTGCACTGTTGTTAGCTGTAAGGAAAATAGGGTTTTAGAATGTAACTGCTGAAATACTGAATACAAGTTTAACGAGGTTACAATTTCATTGTACAGGTCACTGGTTAGGCCACATATCGATTTCTTACCTTAGGAAAGTTATTGTTGGAAAGGGTTCAGGGAAAGGTTACTAGAATGATGCCTGGGATGGAGAGGTTGTCATACGAGAAAAGGTTGATTTTTTCAAATTGTGTTTTGTTTAAAAAAAGCAGTTAAAGGGAGATCCGATTGAGGTGTTTGAGATTGAAAGGGAATTGATAGTGTTGATGCGTCATCTTTTTCATATTTAACAATGAGAATAGTAAGAATAGGGGACACAATATAAGTTTTCACATGGTAGGAGTCATCTTCAGCTAAGACAGTTGTATTTTTTGGAATGGACTGCGTTCAGATGTTTTCAACCCAGTAACTTTAAATGAGTTTAAGAAAAAGATTGATAAGTATATGAATGATAAAGACTGACTTTAAGGTCTTTTATGTTCGTTTTTAATTTAACATAGTTTAGTGTGTAGAATAACCGAAAGAACCAATAAAACTGGACTCGAGATGTCAAACAAATTGCTCCACTTGATAAGAAGAAGAAAAATAAAAATCAGTTTTTTAGAATCAATATAACCAAAAGACAAAGAACAATGACTCCAGATTTCTTTTGTCAAGCAATTATGCCTCTCGTACCATATAAAAACTCCTATCATGGTACAATATCTGATACAGGCTTATTTTCTCTCCCTCCCAAAGAAAAAACAACCACGATTGAGAAAAGTCAGTAAACATAATATAATTCTCTATCATCAGGTTTAAAAGACAAATATCTAGATCTAGTACAATAATATTATAATGTGAAGACAGAGAGAAATAAACTAGAGAGAACAGATAACTTTGTATTCCAGAATGACACACTATCCACAATGCGTGTATTGTACAGGATTATCTCGACCAAGAAGACGTTACAAGATTCTCAGGGCCAACAATTTCTTCAAATTGTAATCCCATTCAGAACTCTTGGATAGAGATAAGTCTGAAAATTTCTAACCACTATCCTAAATTAGTTACTGTAGCTGAGTTGGAGCACCTTCTAGTGATAAGTTGGAAAGAAATCGTGATGGATTATATCAATAAACTTAATCACATCCACACTGTCTTGCATAGGTAATTAGAATACGAGGAGGGCCAACCAAGAACCGAGTGCTTAATATGATCTGATATAAGTTTACAGACACCACTTATGATGTTATAGTTTGTCGTTAGATGTGCTTTTGTGAGGTTTTGTTACGACAGGTGAAATGCTACTGACTTACAAATCTTTCTACACGTGTCTGTTAAAATTGTATGCTTTTCTAATAAATCCTTCATGGTGTCTTTAGAATCTGTGTCTTTATAAATTATTCAACATGAGTAAATATTTAATATAAAATGCATTTCGCATTTTCACAGTGATAACTTTATTTGTTCCAACTTAAAGTATATGATCTTATTTGTTACAAAATATACTCCAAGGCCGTCTATATAGAAAGCGTAGCATATTCAATTACTTAAGGAAACTTATAAGCGTCTATTAATAATTCAAGCATCTATATGTATTGTTATAATATATGTTGATAATGATGCACTTAGTGGATCTTGGAAGAAAAACTTATACAATTTCAAATATTACAGTATCACATTTCTAACAATCAACACGAATGGTTCCTAATCGAACTTTAAAGTCTGATTTGGATGTTCAATTTTATGTACAAAGTTAGGAAATATTATTTAGTGCAACAGATTAACAGTCAACGAATTGATAATATACACTTTCATCATAAGCATGATCTATATGCTAGAGATTCACATTTTAACTTAGTGAAGCAGGGAAATTTATAAACTGATATACATCTCTGTAGTGCCTAACACAACACTATAAGTATTCTCACCCTATACTAAATTCCAATCCATTTTAAGAATTGGTCAATCTAGAAACAAAATAATTGATATGAAAGAAGTTATAAACAAAATAGAAATTTATTCATTACTTTCACGAGATTTATATATATAAGGTAGTTTGGTGGTGTGTTGCCCAGTGATCAACTACGTGACCTTACATAAAAAAAGCTTTAAATCTCCTAATTGTATCTTAGTCATACACCAAGTAGCCACTGGATGTGTACATTGCTTTCATGGCATTGCTTGTGGTAGACCAAATGACCAAATCATTGATATAAATTATTTTAAAATAAAAACAAAAACACAATATTTATGCTTTCTTTTATTCAAAATTATAAAATTGTGTTCAAACGATATTAACATAAATGTTAATTTAAGTTCTCTAATACATCAAATGTAGGAAATTCACAGAGAAAACATGATAATTGAAATCAACTTCCTCAACGAACCTCAGAACTTCAAATCAGTAAATTCATCGCGAGTTCTTTCTTAAGAATGCATCCAGACTCCTTCACCATCATTAACATGATACACGTATGATGAACCTGACCGAGATCATTGATATTTCATGCCCCATAGCTATGTTTTCTAAGTTTTTGAATCAGAAGATAAATATTTTCAGCACTAACTTCAAGTAACAGATTTATAAGTTTCTTGTTACTATCAGAGTCAGATTTGAATCAACTTGAGTTAATTGATTTAAATACGAATATACAAAACCAATCTGTACCATTCTGACTTATTAAAAGTAATAACAAATGGAAAATAAGTATCTACACTACAATGAGCAGTGAACGTTATCTGAGTCGTCACACACGACACTGATGACGTGAATGTGATGTTCCAGTAAATAAAGTCAATCAGATTTAAGTTGATTAGGCTTAGTTACCAACAGCCTACATTGTTTAATTTTCTTACTGTTAATTTAAGAAAAATGTTAAATTTTCTTTCGTGAGACATAGTTTACTATTTCATTAATCGTCCCCTCCCATCGTACAGTGGTAAATCTACGGATTTGCAACGCTAAATTCAGGGGTTCGATTCCTCTCGGTGGTCTCAGCAGAGAGTCCGATGTGGCTTTTCTGAAAGAAAACACACACACACACACATCCCATTAATCCCTGTAAAGAAGTGTATATTCTCCAGTTCATTAAAGTAATTACTATGATATAGCAACCACTTCCCAGTGGATATAGATGGCACTATTCTCGTAACAATTATACTTATAATGAACAGTTATAATAACCGAAAACAAAATCTTTGGGTTTAACACTTTAGCTGTATATCTGCTGGAGAACAAAATCTGTGAGTTTAACACTTCAGCTGTTTACCTGCTAAAGAGCAAAATCTTTGAGTTTAACTCTAGCTGTTTACCTGCTGAAGAACAAAATCTTTGAGTTTAACACTTTAGCTGTTTATCTGCTGGAGAAAAAAATCTTTGAGTTTAACTCTAGCTGTTTATCTGCTGAAAAACAAAATCTGTGAGTTTAACACTTTAGCTGTTTATCTGCTGGAGAACAAAATCTTTGAGTTTAACTCTAGCTGTTTATCTGCTGAAGAACAAAATCTTTGAGTTTAACACTTTAACTGTTTATCTGCTGGAGAACAAAATCTTTGGGTTTAACACTTTAGCTGTTTATCTGCTGGAGAACAAAATCTTTGAGTGTAACTCTAGCTGTTTATCTGCTGAAGAGCAAAATCTTTGAGTTTAACACTTTAGCTGTTTATGTGCTGAAGAACAAAATCTTTGAGTTTAACTTTTTAGCTGTTTATGTGCTGAAGAACAAAATCTTTGAGTTTAATTTACAATTTAATTCTGATGTTTTTTTACTTCGAGAAATTCGTTGTTTTTTTCTTAAATACTTAATGGTGGACAGTAAGGCTTTATGTTTAAATAAACACTAAAGTTGGGATACGCAAGAAAGGATTACTATTTGGAGACCCGAGCATAGCTTTAATTATTTTACTTTCAATATTCCTCTTGCAAATCCTGAGGAACAGCTGGTGTATATATGTCGATAATTTCTGAATCGAGTAAGTCTGTAACATGACACTAATTTGTCCATGTTATGTAACCGTAATTAAATCCTGTAATAAGCAGATACACTTTTTGTCACAAGCTTATTAAAGCGGGTCTAGAAAGCTGCTAACGTCAAAATATTATAGGTTTGTTTCGGTAGTAAACAGCCAGTATATCTCATGTTATTGTCTCCTTCCTCCATTCCGTTGTACTTCGTGGGATAATAGTGCTAAATTCAACCATCTTATGAAATGTCATTATTTAGAAACTGTATATGACGTTCTTTGAAAAGGATATTCTATTTATATTAGGATGGGTAACGTTGTTAATATTGTATTCAACATAAGAATTTAGTACCAATAAATGTATTTCTTAAGAATGTTTTTCAGCACACTGAATAACAATATTTTTTTCCATTCATAAACGAGAAAGAAAACCCCAAAACATGAGACTAGAATTTCACACGTCATATTATCTTTCTTTACTCTGATTATGAATGTCAACTGGTGTATTTTTTATGTTTATTAGTGATGTTAAAGTTGTCTGTATCAATAGACTCTTTTTTTTGCCAACGGATATTATAACGCCTCCACAGAAGAAAAAGCAAGCACAATTGGTTAGACAGGGATTTGAACCCACAACCCTCAGATTGTGAGTCAAGCATTCTAATCGCCAGGACTAGAAATAACAGACTTGCAGAAACTAACGAAACTCGTCCGTACGGACGATATAGTTGCTTTACATGAGATTATATCACCAACTTATAGACTTTCTCTAGTTCTATCTTTACTTTTCACGTAAAAGGCCAATTCACCTCTACATCAGAATGTATTATTCAGGTATTTACTTGACTATATGTAAACAACTCTACAGTGGGGAACTATGCGAATATTAGGTTTCAGATTACACGAAAATCTCCGACTTCAACGTTTCAACACTATCGACCACCCAATTCACAAACACTTCAACTTCCCGAATCACAACTCAGTTGTCGATACAAATGTGTTCAATATATTATACGCCCCCCCACAACAAGTTTGATCGCGAAAGCCTAGAACATAAATTTAAACTAATTATCTTTGGCCACCCGAAATTAAGGTATCACTTGACATCGTCTACACATTTATTCTTGACTATCATTATTATTAAATTGACATTTTATTATTTTACCTATGTATGTTTATTATTTTTCTGTTTCCTTCTAATTCCAAAATCCAAATACTATCACTTTAATACTTGTTTTCCGTTTTTAATCGTTTATATAACTAATTCAAGAATGTTCGGTCCGGCATGGCTGGTGGTTAAAGCGCTCGACTCGTAAACTGAGGGTCGCAGGTTCGAATCCCCGTCGCACCATACATGATCGCCTTTTCAGCCGTGGGGGCGTTATAATGTTACGATCAATCCCACTATTCGTTGGTAAAATAGTAGCCCACGAGTTGGCGGTGGGTGGTGATGACTATTTGCAGATTCCTAGTACAATAAATAAAACTGTAATTAATTAAAATATAATAAATGTGGTATATTAATATACAAGTATTGGAAACAAACGTATAACTTATTTGTTTACTTAAGCTTCTTAAAATATGAAAATGTATTAATTTGAAAAATATTTCAAACATTTATCTCTAAGATAATTTCGTTGATGACATAAGTAATAAGGAAGATAGAAATATTAAATAAAACACGACGCAGGGTTCTTTAAATTTGTATATAAATGTAGCAGGCCATGAGCTACTAAACATAAGTTGTTGTTTGTCATTAAGCACAAAGCTACACAAAGACTATCTTTGCTCCAACCCACCACGGGTATCAAAACCTAAATTCTAGCATTAGAAGTCCGTAGACATACCGCTGTTTCACTAGAGATTAGTACACATTGGTATATAATGTTATATTTGCGAAAGGATAAGTTCACTTTTGGCCAAAGCCTACATAAAAGTCTATCTTTCCTATAACCCACCACGGGTATCAAAACCTAATTTCTAGCATTAGAAGTCCATAGACCAGAGGTCAGTAAACATAGGTATATTATAGTATATTTGCGAAAGGATAAGTTCACTTTTAGCCAAAGCAAATAATGAAAGTAAAACTAGTGAAAACGCAACTGAATAAGTTTTTACATTTTTTGTTTTTGAATTTCGCGCAAAGCTTCCCGAGGGCTATCTGCGCTAGCCGTCCCTAATTTAGCAGTGTAAGACTAGAGGGAAGGCAGCTAGTCATCACCACCTACCGCCAACTCTTGGGCTACTCTTTTACTAACGAATAGTGGGATTGACTGTCACGTTATAACGCCCAAACGGCTGATAGGGCGAGCATGTTTGGTGTGTTGGGGATTCAAACACGCAACCCTGGGATTATGGGTCGAACGCCTTCACCACCTGGCCATAACGCGTCTGGTTTCCTTTGAAACAACGTTACTTTTGATGTGAAGTTTATATTACTAATGGACATCCACTCTTTTAATACGGTGTACTGTTGTCGTATATTACACTTTTTTCGGTAGAAAAAAGAAATTACTTCAGGAAACAAAAAATTGGTGCTTCAAAAATATGATTATACATTCTTGTATCTTAGAACTGAAATTACATAATTTCCTAATTTCAATAAATCATAGCGTTCGTATTAATCTAAAGTAAATGAACCATATTATTATTGTTAATCTTAAGTTATTATATTATTAATGTTAATCTAAAATTATTACATCATTAACATTAATATAAAGTTTTCATACCACAAACGTTAATCCAAACTTATCACACCATTAATGTTAATCAAAAATCATCATATCATTAATGTTAGTTTAAAGTTATCATATTATTAGCATTAATCTAAAGATATCATACCATTCATATTACATATCATTAAGAGTAATCTACAGTTATCATATTATGAATGTTAATTTAAGTTATCATACCATTCACTAATGTTAATGTAAAGTAATCATATCATTAACATTAATCTAAAGTTATCATACCATTAATGTTAACCTGAAGTTATCTTATCATTAACATTAATCATAAGGTATCATACCACTAATGTTAATCTAAAGTTATTATATCATAAACGTTAATCTAAAATTATCATGTCATTAATGTTAATCTAAAGTTATCATATCATTACCGTTAATCTAAAGTTATCATACCATTAATGTTAATCTAAAGATACCACATCATTGATGTTAATCTAAAGTTGTCATATCGTTAAAATTAATCTAAAGTTATCGTACCATTAATATTAATCTAAAGTTATCGTACCATTAATATTAATCTAAAGTTATCTCATCAGTAACATTGATTTAAAGTTATCTACCATTACTGTGAATTTAAAGTTATCATACCACTAATACTAAACTAAATATATCATGTGATTAATGTTTATCTAAAATTATCATATTATTAACATTAATCTAAATTTATGATACCATTAAGGTTAATGTAAAATTATCGTATAATTAATGTTAATCTCAAGTTATCACATCATTAAAGTTAACCTAAAGTTATCATATCATTAACATTAATATAAAGTTATCATACCACTAACATTAATCTAAAGTGACCAGTGTGTGTGTTTGTCTTATAGCAAAGCCACAAAGGGATATCTGCTCAGCCCACCGAGGGGAATCGAACCCCTGATTTTAACGTTGTAAATCCGTCTAAAGTGACCAACCCACCAAATTGTTCATCTTTCGTATTCTTGTTTCAGTCAGAATAAATATTCGCCTAATTTAACACTATCATAAGTTTAGACATATATCCTCTCTATGTGTTACTTGACAGTGCAAGGCATCAAGACTTAGTTGTAATAACAAGTAGTAGTTAAGAAAAATCAAAATTCCAGTGTAAGCAATGTTATAATTACCCTTTCCGCAAATCTTAAGTGCAGGGTGAAATAGGGATTACCGGTTAAAAATACATGAAATAAAAATCCTGTAACCCGAGCACTTTCAAAAGTGAACCTTTCTTTTTCAGGGACAAATTGAAAGTGGTGATGTAATCGAACGAGTGACATATATAGAGGGAGTTTAATGACATCATGAAAGTCATCCTGTTTTCCAGGAAATGTGTATTTCTGTATGTACTACTGTAATCGTCTCATTTCCGGTACAATGTAGTCGATGGCGAGAGTGTATGAGAAAAAGTGTTAGAGACATTTTAATTCAGAACATGAAGTCAATAATAGATGGCGTCCGAAAATGAATGTACCAAAAATAAAATTGAATAGCTTTATTGTTATTTGAGATAACAACAAAAATTGAATATAAAAACAAGTAGTAGGCTGGTAATTTTGAGTTTTAATAACTTCTACATGTCTTCAATCATTCGCTATAATTAATCTAATTCTGTGTACAAATTCCAAGAAAACATTTTACAATACGGCAGTAGGGATGGATAAGATAGCATCACGAATTCACTTCAAGGTTTTTATGTTTTTTATGAAAGACTTTGATTATTTTTGTTTTATTTTATTTTTAATAGCCCCAGAGATCAAAATCTAACGAGCAGGCCATTTGATAGGTTCTCCCCTACCAATCCAATGCTCTAGAAAACTTCAGTTTAAACAATTCGAGTAAAGTGGAGTGGTGTTCCACCCTGCTGGAAGGTGGTTCTTTGTAACAAGCAAGGAGTTTTTCAGAGTCATGGAGTTAAAAATGTAAATGCGAATTTCCAATAACAGTTCTTTCGTCAAATAAACAAGAATAAAACAAAACTTACTTGTCTTTATATTCAATTTGCGGTAGATTCATACACCCTGTAGATTACTATTATATGGCTATAGTATGTAGAATACTCAATACTTTGTACACTATACAAATGATGTCTTTATGGAGCCAAAACCTATATTACGTATGAAGCAAGAGAATAAAAAATTCAGTACACATAAAACATTAAATTTTATTAAACACGTCCATAGAATATACTAACTTTCAGTTAGGGGTGGAAACGTCACAAAACAATTAATAAATTACATTTTATAAATGTAAAATGGTGTAAGGGTTAAATGTGCTAAAACGAGTACAAACAATAATATAGAAATAATATAGCTATACGATCATCCCTATATGACTTTTAATGTTAAAATTTAATGTTACATTGCAAAATGAATACTTACTTCAATATTATTACAGTTGTAAGTTAGATATATTCCTGTTGGTATGTTGTTACAGATTTACCGTTAAACGTTTATTTTAGTACCTACGTTTGTTTCAGTTTGATGCATGTGGTGTATATTGTTGATTATGTACTGCACAAATTCTGCCTGTTATCTAAATCTATAGTCGATTCTCGATAGCAATAATCACCAATATGTGGTTTACGTTTTTTTTCAAGTATTGTTGAACGTTTGAGAATTTCGCGTGATTGATATATTAAACCAACACGCCGAAAACCAGTTATTATTACTGGTTAGCTACAGTTAGTGTACTACAAACCTCGGAAGCTATACTTGTGATTAACGCTATTAATCGGAAAGGTACAGAATTGGACCAGGACCGTTTATAGATTTCGAACAATACAAACTATTCAACTTCAGATAATTAACTTCGGACATTAGTATTACTACAGGGTCATTAAGTATCTTCGTCGGTAAAAGTCGGCTTACAAGTGGTGTGAGGCAAACCACGCTAGCTAGCTTAAGCGAGGTGTGTAACATTATAACTCAAAATTAATATTCTCGTCATGGACCTGAATCGTCGATAAAATATTCAGTTACAGACTGGATATAAGACCCAGTATTGTCTGTAAAACTCTTGTATATAAATCAATATTTGTATTAACCGTTATTATAAACTGTGTTGTTGTTTCTATATTAAAATATGTTTGTGTTAAGCAAAAAAATTGTGTGTATCAATTTTGTTAGCAAATATCATAAATTTGATACATATCGAAATTCAAATAATTAAAATTAAAATTAAAAATTTCGGCTCTTTGAAATTGTATTAATTAACGTCCGTAACACAATAAATCTGAGACTCTTCCAAGATAAATTATAACACGAAACATAATAAATCAAGGTTTCGTCCGGGATTAATTGAAATACGTAGCAAAGTAGTTTGCTTATCATAATACCATGGTCGGCTTCAATTTACTGTAACTGATAACCTAAAACATGTGTAAAAGGAAAACCAAGCTGAATAAAAAGATGTCTTGTTTCTTGTTGAAATAACCATTTTGTAGGCGTGAATTTTATAATTTAACGTTAGATATTAATATTAGAAGTTACGATGATCTATGTATATCTGTATTATCCCTATATTCTTGTTTATCTTCTTTTTGGTACTGCCATCCCGACATCATTTTACATTTACAATATGTTTGTATTAAGTTTTTAATTATAATGATTGACAGACTGATTTTTCGTGTTGTTCTAAGTGCATGCCTTACCCTGATCGGAAGCTATTATTATCTTTAATATTTATCTTAATTGCTGTAATATTTATTGTTGTGATGTTTGTTTGTTTTTGAATTTCGCGTAAAGCTACACCGAGAGCTATCTGCGCTAGCCGTCCATAATTTAGCAGTGTAAGGCTACAGGAGAGGCAGCTAGTCATCATCACCTACGGCCACCTCTTGTGCTACTCTTTTACCAACGAATAGTGTGATTAACTGTCACATTATAACGCCCCTACGGCTGAAAGGGAGAGCATGTTTGGTGTGACGGGGATTCGAACCCACAACCCTCAAATTACGAGTCGAGTGCCTTAACCACCTTGCTATGCTAGGCCGTATTTTTATGTTTGTTTGTTTTTGTTTGTTTTTTGGAATTTCGCACAAAGCTACTCGAGGGCTATCTGAGCTAGCCGTCCCTAATTTAGCAGTGTAAGACTAGAGGGGAGTATTTATGCAGACTTGCATAAATTGATTGCAACCAAATCCAGCATCAGTTACGAACAGCGAGATTATGAAATGAGTGTTAATTTCGCACCCACCCCCCTCTGCTTACTTTAATAACTCCCTACGGAACGACGTTAAAACCAAACCACGACCTTCTCACTGAGAAACCTAATCCAGCATCAGTTACGAACCTTATCGAAACATAACAGCGAATAAACGGGTTTGTGAGTTTCTTGGGGTCAAATGCCAGGCCACATTTTTATGTTATATTGTGCAAATAATTTACAATATTTATATTGTTAAGTGTTTCATGTTTTACAATGGTCAGGTGGTTAGGGCGCTCAACTCGTAATCTGAGCGTCGAGGGTTAGGATCCCCGTTGCTCCAAACATGCTCGTCCTTTCAGCTGTGGGGGCGTTATAATGTGACGGTCAGTCCCACTATTCATTGGTAAAAGAGTATTTCAAGAGTTAGCTGTGGGTAGTGATGACTAGCTGCCTTTCCTCTAGTCTTACAATGCTAAATTAGGGACGGCTAGCACAGATAGCTCTCGTGTATTTTTGCGCGAAATTCAAAACAAAACAAACTTTGAAGAATCTCTTTGGCTTACACAACAAAACTGAATAACTGAAAACACTATTTTATTTTTATGTGTGTTATCCTAATTTACATTTCGAAAATTCTGTCTAGTTTCATTGAAATCGCTGAATTATAGACTTAGTTTTCTTCGTGCGAGGGTCACATATAGGACTGGCCATCTCCAAGTGTGAATAATTTTCTAATGCAAAATTAAGTTATTTTCCTTTGCACCCGATAATTCTCTCAGATTGAGTCAAACTTCTTTGTATTGAATTTCTTTCATCCAATCAACAATAGTTTATGTTAAAAAATAGAAACGTGAAAGTTAAAACAGAAATTGCTAAGAAACTAGAAAGTGGTTTTTGGTTGTGTAACTTTTTCTAAAAACTGTGTATGAAAGGATATACAATTTAAACAAGGTTCCAGTCAGATAAAAAATTACGTCGAATTTGCTTTTAACGTTTCTGCCGCATTTTGAATGTTATGAACAGTTGTATCTCTTTGTCACCATAGCAACGCTGCACTGACAAAGACCGTTTACTTGCTGCTGGTGTGAAACTTGTTCTCTAGTAGTGTCTTGCCAACAGAAACATAGCATTATCTATTTATTATTTAGCAGGAGCCTGCCATTAAGGCACCAGACGCGCCATTATCAGTACCGCCTGGAATTTACATCTGAAAGAGTAATTGAACTTTTTCGAAACGTGAATTAACATCGTTGTTGACAGCTTCCATCTTCTGTTAAGCTCCAGCGGAGCCATAAAGGATGGTTCATTCGTGTAACTGGAGGGGATTCTCAACATTTCAGACTAGAATTTCAAGAGAGAAACAGCGAGATTATGAAATGAGTGTTAATTCCGCACCCACCCCCCTCTGATTACTTTAATAACTCCCTACGGAACGACGTTAAAACCAAACCACGACCTTCTCACTGAGAAACCTAATCCAGCATCAGTTACGAACCTTATCGAAACATAAAAGCAAATAAACGGGTTTGTGAGTTTCTTGGGGTCAGTGCAAGGCTACGCTATAGGTTATTTGAACTATGTACAGTCCGGGGAACTGACCCCGGATTTTAGATTGAACTTCTGCAATCTATCGCTGACTCAGTGGAGGGTGGGAGTAGTGTTTATTAGTTTGTTGTGAATTTCGCGCAACGCCGTCCGTAATTGAGCAGTGAAAGACTAGAGTGAATACAACTAGTCATCACTACCATCTACCAACTCTTGGACTACTCTTTTACCAATGGACATTGGGACTAACCGTCACATTATATCGCCCTCACGGCTGAAAGAGTGAGCATGTTTGGTGAGTCGGGAATTCTAGCCCGTGACCTGCATATGTCTAGCATCCCCTAGTCATCAAAGATGTAGACGGAACGTAAATGTTTCAGGTCGCCAATTGCCCTTCGTGCTTGTGTTTTGTGAGTTTAGCCATATCTATGAATAAACTGTAGAAATGTTCTAGAAAACCAGCCTCGTGTATGTGCGCGGTAGAATTTCACCTGAAAATTTATTTTCATTTAAACAAGTACCTTTGTATGAAGTACAGTTTCATACTTCAAGCAAGAGGTTAAAGTTGTTAGCCTGCAAGAATTATATATTAAGATAAAATACTACATTTGCTGTTCGTACTTTATTTGCAAATGTAATGAGCATGCGTGAAGGCCCACCTTGCAATTTGGAAAACATATGATTTGTTGTTCATGTCGTGATAGCTTGAATCTCAATGTAGCAGAGCTTAGTGCTAACCAGATAATTCACTTAATTTAGGTATCTATTTATTAAACTATAACTTAGACTCACTGCATTTGTTTCTTTATATTCGTTTTAATATTTTGTGAGCACTGTAACGTTAATGCTATCGTTTTAATATTTTGTGAGCACTGTAACGTTAATGCTGCATTTGTTTCTACAAATGTGTCATCGAAATAAACTACTTGTGACACACTTTGAATGCTTGTTTTGTACAGTACGATACTTAGGTATGGAGTGCAACAACAGCGTCTTTTATCGATTTCATAGCCTCGCATGTATGAGTGATAAGCTTCTCCTGTCGGCTTATACCCTCACTTAAGCTTAGGGATAATTACATCCTTTCTATACATGAATGTCAAAGAGGCTTAAAAACCTTAGAATATAATCGATGTCGAATATATTAAGTTTATTTGCGCTACTAAGGGGCAAACGTAATTTCTTACCGTTAGTTGTGCACAAGAGAGTATATTTTCTCGGTCGCTTATGATTTATATGGATTTCTGTACTCAATTAATAAATTGAAGAACTGGGTTATATATTAAAGTCTTCATGAGCTAAAGTTAATGTTAAAAGGTAGAGTCTGTTCAATATTACTGAGAACCAGTATCCTAGGTCAGACGATAATGTTTTCCAATATTCGTAGATTAGTTACGCATATTGGTAATCATCGCCATTCGACTTCGAAAATCAATTCACTTTAATGTAAATCGTGCCTGAACAAATATATATATATACGTACCAGTTGAAACGAACGGTTTCGTTCTAGGTTATATAATTTGGATTTGTAACATCGTGTAAGAAAAACATACTGATTTTACAACTAGTTGATACCTGAAAACAAACTACTTTGAGAATTTGCTTTCCAAGTACGTGTTAGGAGCCTATTTCCAAGATGGCTAGATCTTTGCTCTTAAAACATTCTTTCTAAAAATTAAATTCACTAGAAGACGTTTATGAATTGCACTTTTTATTTTTTTCGAAGATATAAAGTTCAAATTTCTTTCCTTTGGTACTTTAAATAGTACTATTATATATATGTGTGTGTACGAAGTATCTGAAAATATTTTAACAAACTTACTAACATTTAGTTTCAAATGTGTTGACACTCTTGTCGGTACGCGCTGTCATAATATTCCGTAAATGTTACCTCTTTTTGTTTAATATCAGCCACTGTATCAGAGATTCAAGGCTTGGCCAAGTGGTTAAGGCACTCGACTCGTAATCCGAGAGTCGCGGGTTTGAATCTCTGTCACACCAAACATCCTTGCCCTTTCAGCCTTGAGAGCGTTATAATGTGACGGTCAATCCCACTATTCGTTGGTAAAAGAGTAGCTCAAGAGTTGGTGGTGGGTGGTGATGACTAGCTGCCTTCCCTCTAGTCTTACACTGCTAAATTAGGGACGGCTAGCACAGATAGCCCTCGAGTAGCTTTGTGCGAAATTCCAAAACAAACAAACAAACAAACAAAAATTCGAACATAATTCTTCTCAAATTTTTAATCAAGCAAAATACTGAAAGGAGATTACAAACCACGCACAAAAAGTGTTTTGATGAAATACTAGAAATATAATAATCATTCTCTACGCATATATTGTTACTAGCTTATTTTGTAATTTTAGAAAAATACATTCATAAAAGATTTCTGAAAATATAATTTTCAGAATTAAAAAAGCTAACTATTTATATATAATGAGGGAATGTGACAAAAATACCGAATACTTATCATAATTTTTACTGGTGTCACAAACTTACTCAAATGGCTGAGTCCACCGATGGGAACCAAACCCCTGATTTTAGCGTTGTAAATTCGTAGACTTAGCGGTGTACCAGCGGAGGACTACTACATAAGCCAGTGCACTCCTTACTTTTGGTGTCTATGTGCATATATATTTCTTAACCTTCAGAAAGTTAACGTCTTTATGTTTTTTTCTTTCTACTGAATTTTACGACCATTATTTTTGTTTATGGAAAAACTTTCCACATTGTAAAATGTATATTAATTTTAAAAACGTCAATAATATAATGTGTTAAGCTTCATTTTTAATTTAAACTTTATTTCAAACGAATACCTCCAGGCAAGAAGAAAACTTTTATTAACCCTTTGTTCGATTTGTCTACCACTCCATGCGTAAACATTCGCGAAATTTGCGGCGGGCCAGTTGAATCTTACGCACCAAATGCTTGCATCACGAGGTGTCAATCGTAATCATCTACGCTAACATCATTAGATGCCAACAGCAATCGCCTACGCTAACATCATGTGATAACAATAGCAGTTGTAGGGTTAAAAGCTGAGAGGATAGAGCTATAATTTAATTTTGTTATACCAACCCTCTCGAGTACTAAGGCTATTTTGAGGAGAGTTTGTTCAACATGTTAAGAACAGCATTTTTAATTGATTTATAGCATGCTCTCCATTTTTAATTGAGTGTGTTTGTTTACATTGTAACAGTGTCCTAATTTATGAATAGGGTATTTTTTACTTATTAGAAAACTATACTAAAATTTTTTGCTCTTATGTTTAAAAAGACTTTAATTAACATTTCTGTTTGTTTGTTTGTTTGTTTTGAATTTCAAAACAAGCTACTCGAGGACTATCTGCGCTAGCACTCCCTAATTTTGCAGTGTAAGACTAGAGGGAAGGCAGCTAGTCATCATCACCCACCGCCAACTCTTGGGCTAGTCTTTTACCAACTAATAGTGGGATTGACTGTAACATTATAACGCCGCCACGGCTGAAAGGGTATTAATATTTCTATAACACGTTTTATTTTTTTAATTGGTTGCATTTGTTTACATATTCACAGTGTTTCGTTTTTTGAATTTTATGGAAAGTATGTTTCCTTATAGAACTACGCTAAATACGTTTGCTCATACATTTAAGGAAATATATTTAGTAATTTTTTTTACCTGCTTTCCTTTTTCCACTGGATAATCTTGCACCCATTTTAGCAGTTTTCAATTTTATAAAGTCGATGTGTACGTTTTTTAATTTTTTAACAACTTTTCACTTAAGCATTTAAGTCTTGAATATTTTAAGTAATCGACCAATCATAACTCTAGATTTTGCTTTCATTAGATATTAAATATAGCATGTTCTAACGTAAAGTTCAGACTAACCTCTCTGAAATAAATTTCAAAGGTTTGAAACAACTGCAATAATATTATATGCTTATACATACACCTAATGTTTCTCAATTTCAAAACTTTCAAATCTAACGGATAAGTGCTATGTACCCTAATCGAATGTTCGATATAAACGTTTCGAATGTATACTGTATTGATTCCACCGAAGTTACAATCGCTTTAGGCGATTTAAAAATCACTGTTTGATAAATCTGCCTCGTCAGACCAGACTCAATATAATTTACTTCGATTTAATTAAACAGTCACTGTATTGATCGAGGCAAAATTTATATTATACTTTTTACAACTTATTTTCTTACAGATGTGAGATGTAATCTGTCTCTATTCTTGTTTTAAAATTCTAAGCTAGCTGGTGACAACTGGGAGCCAGTGGTCGAGCTTTTCAGTTAAGTCGTGCACGTTGTCTCATAGTTGTTCAAAAAGATTAATATCTGAACGATAGTTCGTCCTTCCATGTTTCTGATGCTCTTAGTTTAAGATTAAGCATGAAGTCCTTGCCCTTAGTAATAGAACGGTTTGATTTCCTTAGAGTAACACATTCACCTGAGAAACAAAATATTCTGTCATGACCTCTAAAACATGTTCAGTTAATCCATCTCGATGCCTGTAGGAAGTCAGATAATCATACATTTCATGGGCTCAGTGCAAAACATACAACACATACCAATTTTCTACAGTTGCTTTTGAAAGTAGCTTCGTTTATGCCACAGAATTCGCAACTACAGTAAGTAGAATGGGTCTGCGTTTCCTTGGGATATGCTCATTTGATTAATACTGAAAAAGATTACAATAAATAGAATGGTTTTTGTTTGTTTGTTTGTTTAGAATTAAGCACAAAGCTACATAACGGGCTATCTGTGCTCTGTACATCACTGGTATTAAAGCCCGGTTTTTAGTGGTGTGAGTACACAGATATACCACTGTGCCACTGGGAACCAATAAAATTGGAATGCTTTTCCTCGGGGTATGCACATTCCATCCTCTCAGACTATTGACATTTAAGAAAAGCACACTCGCAGACTTTATACGAAAAGTATATTGTGATGTCAACTTCATAAGATCTGGCGACAACAAATCTTTTCCATTGTTGGTGTTTATTTTCCACAATTTCAAGCAGCTTATAGTTACTTATCTCAAACTTAGTATATATTCTCCGCCCCCCCCCAAGTGACACAGTAGTGTGTCTGAGAACTTAAACTACTGAAAACCTGGTTTCGATACCCGTGGTGGACAAAGCACTCACAGACCTTTGTGTAGATTTGTGCATAACAACAAACAAACAAAATATATTTTAGACATTTCTAGCAGCTTTTAGTTACTTATAGTTACTTATACTTACTCATAGTTACTTTTAGTTATTTATCTCAAATTTAACATCTGTTCTTCCCACTCTAGCACCTTTTAGTTGTTTATCTCAAACTTCGAATTAGTTCTTCAATTTTTCTAACAATTTGTAGCTACTTATCTCAAATTTAGTATTATTTGCCGCACTTCTACATGTTTATAGTTACTTATCTCAAGTTTAGGATGTGTTCGCCGCTCTTCTAAATGTTTATAGTTACTACATTTACACTGATCTCTATTACATAACGTTATATAATTCTCAAGATTGATAGCCACATTGATTATTTTATGTATAGTATTGTTTTTTTAGTAACTTCCATTACTTTTTGATGTGTTCACGTTTCCAGTTGAACACCATGTGGATTCTCAAGAGCAAATGACTAGTGAATTTATATGTTTTTAATTTAGTCTACATAATTAATACATACTTATATAAATATCAAAATAAATCTCAAGATGTATAGGTCACAATTTACTAACATTATACATTTTACGTTTTATGTGTATAACAAAAATTTGTTTCTTTGTTTATTTTCACAGATTTTTTTTTAAACTACATAGGAAGCTACTGTCAGTAAATAGCCACCTTATGTTTTTCAACTGACCAGAGGGAAGGGGGCAAGTCCGCAACATCCAAAAATAATTTTTGGGGTGCTCTAACTGAGTAGTTGGATTTGACAGAACTCTTATAACGCACCCACTACCCTGCAGTGAGGAAACTGAATATAGTAGTTTCAAATGATTGTATAATAGCAATAGTAGGAACGGTGAACACTCTAAAACAAAGAAACGTAACTAAAAGATGCTTGTTAGAAAATATGTAAGAGTATAAGAATATCATAGAAATCAGTTGAGTCATCAGTTGATTCTGTTTCAAATAGTCGAGATGCGCAGACTAAAATTAATTACATTTAAGGTGAAGCTTTAAAATCGAATTATATGCGAGGGGAATATTTATGTTATTTTTATGTTACGTCGTCACTTGTGAGACCCATATTGCTTTTTATTGATCAACAAAATTACCTCTAAAACAGAATATAACATTTTTTTTGTCTGAGAAAAATTGCTTCTACTGAAAAAATGTCCTAAAGAAATGGAAAACCTAAATGATACTTATATAAGATTGTTACTACGAAGAGCTTTAATGGTATGTATATATACGTTTTAATAAAAACAGTGGTGTGTTTGATATTTTTAGTGTGAGTTAGTCCACTTTTATTAATAATAATTCATAATAAATAGAAAATAATTGTTGACAAAACCGTGCGCAACCTTGAACAAAGCAGTTTCTACCATAAGTAACCAGTTTGGGCTGTGGGTATTAAATGTAACTATTTTACATCGTAGGTATTCAGAATAAAACCAAAGGTTTTAAGGTGTCATATACATTAAAATTTATTTGTTAGACCTTAGAAATTAAAGAGAAGTTGGAACAAAGTCTACGTAACATAAAAGCTAGAAAAATAGTAAGTGTGAGTGTGTTTTCTTGTAGCAAAGCCACATCAGGCTATCTGCTGTGTCCACCGAGGGGAATCGAACGCTTGATTTTATCATGGTAAATCTGAAGGCTTACCGCTGTCCCACTAGGAACAGAATAGAATGAAGCCGAACCTGATATCCGATTGCCACAACCTTGATATAAATACCAAATTAACTAAATTTAGGTGATCGTATAGACCACTAATGATCACAACAAATTATAACCGATCGCCACACCCTCACCTAAATATAAAAATTTTCAACATTGTTACTCTACTACAAACATTTTTTTAAATTGCAAAATAAAGGTAATTAAAAGTATAACTGCACTGGTCTTCTTCGTTTGTAATTTAATTTTAAGCAGAAATAACGTGTTAACTTATATGGAACTGTCGTGCAGAATGCTGTAGCATCTTATTAAAGTGACTCATAATGAACGCGAACAATATATCAGTGTAGTTCCTTCTAATATTATTATATTTGACTGCTAGTCCTATTAAATAAACGTTGCTTTGATAACATTGTTTACAAACCAGAGTTTATATTTTATCTTCCAACCAACAAACAGCTCTTACCTGATTTGAATCACTGGGCGATTTTGATGGTATTCACAATTCTACTCATCATATAATAAAGTAAATTCAAATAATTTTGATATTTGTTATATCGCCAGCTATATCATGCTTTTCTCTTGATCTAGACATATATTGTTGTTGTTACATTTTTTTTTGGTGTTTATCAGAAACTATATCAAAACGTTTTTTCGAGTATATTTATATATTGGCTTATTTCTTTTTTAGCCTTATTTTTAGGGTAGTCGTGAGTGGTCTATTAATTAGCGATACAGACCGTGAATCCAGGGCCGCGTTTTGTGTCCTGTAGCTTCAAATTGTAGCACCGTACTTCGAGGACGTAGTTACGTTTTAAAAGTGACGGTTAAGGCTAATTATTCAGTTAGACTAACCCAAGAATAATTCGCTGCCTTCCCTTTCGACTATCAATTGAAACTGGGCACGGCTAACCATAGATCATACCTAGTTATCTGAAAAAAAGGAAGTTAATTATAATCGATTAATTGCTAGCTGGAGTAGCCATCCCTTGGACCAAAGTTATGTAAATTAATGATTAATGAAAGCTTATCTTAGGACATGAAAAGTTGCTTCTCTTATATGTCATGGCCATGTGGTTAAGGCACTCGACTCGTAATCCGAGGGTCGCGGATTCGAATCCCCATTACACCAAACATGCTCACCCTTTCAGCCATGGGGGCGTTATAATGTGACGGTCAATCCCACTATTCGTTGGTAAAAGAGTAGTTCAAGAGTTGGCGGTAGGTGGTGATGATTATCTGCCTTCCCTCTAGTCTTATACTTCTAAATTATGGACGGCTAGCACAGATAGCCCTCGTGTAGCTTAGCGCGAAATTCAAAACAAACCAAACCCTTATATGTAATTGTAAAAATAAACAAAATACAAAACTGAAGAATTGTATGTATCTCCACGGGAATTTTGTTGAATATCTTTACAAACCTTGCTAAGTAGTGTCATGGACATACAACAGACAGTACTATTATATCTATATAAATAATGATAATAGAATTAAGATTACGAAGTAGTTACCTTATATTCCAGTTTGCACAAAGTCTAAGTACCGTGAATTATCTGTTAATTTGTCTTTGTTGTCCCACCACTCAAGGGATATTTTGATTCAACAACAGTTTCTGTCTACTTAAAATATGCATATGACGTTTCCCTTCGATTACAAAGATCACTTACATTCACATTTAAGTTCTTTTGTCATGAGTAAATTATTCATAAACAAATGATAAAGATATTCGGAAATTATTATATTCATTAACTTGTTCATGCGACTTCTGATTCTTAAGAAAATTGTTGGTCTTCAAAGCTCGTTATTTCTTGGTATACCTTACGAGTGAATGGGATAAACGGCCAAGCTAGAGATCACTGAGGGTTAGTTGTTATTTGTTGGTTTGGAATTACACAAGGGTTATACATCAATAATCTTCCATAACTGTGAGCTGATATAGATGAGAAGTAAAGCATGATATCCAACAAAACCTACCGCCAACTCTTGTGGTATTCTTGTTTGGGAGAGTAATGGAATTTGACAATCACACCGCACCCCCTAACCCACAGCGATGAATGGAATGTAAGGACAACCCAGGTTCACAGTCCCGACGTCCAAACTCAGACCAGGATTCTTGTATAACCGACCCTAGTTTTTAAACATTAACGAGAATGAAGTAGCCAGATAACAGAACCCGCCACAACAAGAGATATGCCGGGCTTTAACCCGAATGAGAGGAATGAATGGATTTTTCAAAACAGACACACAGCTGAAATCGGGTTATTATTTTTATCGCGTCTCGATCCCTTCCGTTTGCTGTCAGATACGATAAGCCATGACCGAATGAAAGGGCACGCTGAAGTTATATACATAAAGTAAGAATACTATAGTAAGTACATCTTAAAACATTTTAATTAGTGTAATTTACACCAGGTCCATTAAAACAGAATGTTTAGAGCTTCAGCTAAAACAGATAGGTTATCAAGAATTAAAAAGTGTTTCACTTTCTTAATCCATTGTTGATGTTCTCTTTTGTGAGATGTTGGCGAAAGGATTTGATACATTAGTCTTCTCGGGGTCATTTAAACAACTAGAGTGCAGCGAAGCAATATAATCCACTGCTAACTGCTTCTCCTGCTAGTCTGTCGATGTACGAACGAAATCGACAACTTGAAGAGAAATTGGACCATGTTGGCTAGAAAAGGATGGAAAATAAACACAAAAGAAAAAAAAAACGAACTCGTACCTAAAATGGAAAATTACTATTTTTTCATTTAAAAAAAATTAACGCACTCCCAGTAGCACAGCGGTACGTCTGCAAACTTAACAACGCTAGAAACTGAGTTTCGATACCCGTGGGAGCAGAGCGCAAATATCCTACTGTGTAGTGTCGTTGTGCTTAACTTTGAAACAAATAGTTTTCAAAAAATATTTCTTATACTACAGTGCCATCTTTCAAGTGAATTTAATATTAAAATGTCTAACAATTAATTAATGATAGAAGATAAAACTCCAAACATTACATTAAGAATTAACATTGTACAACCAAAAACAACATAAAAAATACAAAAGAGGTTGCCATTCTGGAATAAAGTCCATTAATGTGTAATGATAAACATTGTTACCAGTATTACTGAACCAGTGAAAGGCGATTCAATTACTTTTATAATCTAACCAGTTAATTTACGAACTCACTGCATTGAAAACCTTCGAGGGCAATATTCAAGAGGACATTCTCTTAAATGCACATAAATCTATAAGATATTGATTTTCAGGCAGGCACTGTAATAACAGTCATCGTAATAAGAACTATATGGTAATGTTTTATAGGTTTGTAATTTATCAAAAGGAATTGATACCATCTTATCCTATATCTAAGTTATTTTTAACACCTTTTTTGTCATTTCTGGTGATACTAACGTGTATTTTTGGTAAAAAAAAAATAGCCTCTTTGAAGAGCGATCTGATACAAATAGAGAACAAACAAAGAACAGAAACAATTATACTAAAAAGAGATTATTCTTACTAGCTTGAAACAATGTACTTCGTTAGCCTTTAACATCTTTGTACCATTGCTACAAATTTTCGTGTTTGAATTGCTAAACTTTTATGGAAGTAAATAAGAAATTAAATATATTATTTTCTCGATGTTGTAGCTACCTTATAGCTTCTGATATAATGATATGTGTCAGTATACTTCATACATACAAAACCAACGCACACAGTCCGATGTATTAATCATTAGTACAGACACACGGGCACTAAAATCACTGGCATTCTAAAGGCTGTGCACTTTGTACAGATGTAAAGTCTGGCATTCTAGTTGATGTGTACTATGTATGCATGTAAAGTATGATATTCTAGTGGATGTGAACTTTGTATAGATGTAAAGTTTGGCTTTCTGAAGGCCGTGCACTATGTATGGGTGGTAACGTCTGTCACTCTAATGGATCTGCACTATGTATGGATGTAAAGTCTGTTCACTCTAGTGCACGTGTACTACGTATGGATGTAGATTACACTGTAATATAAAGCAGTTGATCATGATAGACATTTTTCTCTTTGTTTGTTTTTTACCCAAAAATTAAAAAAAGAAATTACCAAAGTTGAATCACTATATATAAGATATAATATTAGTTTTATCCAATCGACTCCAAATAGAAAGTGTCTTAAAGTGTTTAGTAGAAACACTCCAAATAGAGAGTGCCTTAAAGTGTTTAGCAGAAACATAGGTTGTCAAATTAACGGATATTTCAAAAATGGAGACTCCGATAGGAAATTACATCACAAAAGAGGAAATTACATCACAAAAAAGAAGTGTAATTTTCACAATAAATGTTTCATCATACACTGTGAACATGTGTTTTAATTATACATTCTTCATTTTGCTCCTTATTAAACAGTTGAAGCTAGCATGCACTAGTTGATGTATGTATTTCATGTAAATCTACTCAGTTTCAAGTGTATAATGAGTACAAAATTGTTAAACACAATATCATGCCTAACACCAGTTGTTCACTACAGTGATGAGTTACTTGTAGATAACTGAACTATTCGTGTATAACTGGAATCCGTTTTTATACGTATTGTTTTACATTGAGATATTGATCTCCACTAGTACTAAGAAGTCTATGAAAATATAAACCTAAATGATGTTCACTATTTATTTTTAGATGCTTTGTAAATTCAATGAAAGGGATCAGCAGAGCTTCAATGGAAAACTCGCCTGTTTGGGTTTTCATGCCATCATATTATTTACTTAATATGACAGACTCTTAGTGCCTTGTATACAAGTCAAACATTTCTTGGAAGGATAAGATGTCCTTTATGCAGGTTTTAAATATGTTAAAATAAGAGAAGAGAAGAAAGCCCGAATTCTTAAATGAGTAACAGAAGCTATAATGTACTAAAGTCATGTCAGACATGCAGCTAGAAAAGCATAGGAAATTTTAGAAGATTGCGAAACTGTTCAAGATCAATAGATAAGAGTCCTGGAAACTTTTAATTTTGTCACCCAGTTGCTCTGATTGGTCACGAATAGTCACGTACGAGGAAGGTACTGCTGGCAGGTTTCTCTTCTTCTGGCCAGCAATTCTTTATTAGAGACTTTTGACTTGTTACTTCAGCCTTTGTGTTGCATTATGAGTCTGTTAAGGTTTAAATAACCAAACAAGATGTAAAAGCAATTTTGTGGAATTACTTATAAAACACGTAATACAAGCTATTAAATAATAGTAATAAAAGTTCACATTAAGTCATTGTTGGCAAAGGCGTAGTTTCTTAAAGTATTAACATTTCATGTGATGACAGCATAATAATCATACTATAATGGAACTCTTGCTTGAATGATACTGGAGAAACCTCTTTATTACGCAACGTTCAACCCCCAACTTTGCGAACTTTTTATACTGTGTGCATGTAGATTTGCAGTAGGGGTCACGATTTTCCAGTTCCTCTCCGTTTTCTCACAAGAAGAGCTTTATATCCTCCATTCTCAGGATGCTGATATGACGTTATGAGTATATTACACGCAGACCTAATGCACTAGCTCCATCTATAAAAATATAATAGTACTATCTGTTGTATATTCATGTAAATACTGCGTACGGTGTGGGTGGATCTTCACTGACATTGGTATGGGGGTTAATTAGATCCATGGAGAAGTACGCATAATTTTTTTTTAATTTTGTAGTTTTTATTAGTGTTTTTGTGGGCTTTTTGTTACCACTACTTTGTCCCTGTCGATGTATCTTCACCAAATTCGGCATGAAGGTTCACTGTGTGCAAGGGAGATAATGCAAACTTACAGTTTCACATTTTGTGTTTAGTTGTTTTATGAGTGTATTGGGTGCTTTAGTGTTTATTATAAAGAAAACAACTTTTCATGTCTTAAGATAGCCTTTCATGAATCATGAATTTACATAATATTGGTCCAGGGTACGAGTACCCCAACTAGTACAATTACTTAACTACAATATAATACTTATTTCCATTTTAGAATAAATTCCATAATTTTCTCGAAGGTTCCGACATCTGGACTAATGTTACTTAGCACAAGATATTGTTTTAACTAACTAAGAATAACATTCTCAGCTAAACAGTGACGTATTTAAACATAGCAACGATGTTACATTTCATCAGATCTGTTGTAAATAAATAGTTCATACTTTTCATCTTCGACGTTATTTATTTTCTATCATGAAAAGTAAGCTTTTGGACAAACTTTAAATGAAGTCGTATTCGTGCATGTATCTAATAACAGTCAATTTATTCCGTCCAACATTAATAAGGAAATGTTTTAATGCTAATTTCCATTATTTACATCTTTCACGAAAAATCCAAAATAGTTTCCAGTCACTGCACATTCTTATAGAAATTTCCAACCCCACTGTTTTAATGCTCACAGATCAAAATGATATCTTGTTTTCAACATCATTTCTTTATTTTGCTCCTTATTAAACACTAAAAGCTAGCATGTGATAATTTGTGTGTATAGACATCTCGTTTTTAACATCAATACAAAAATTAGTAGCCACCTTAAACTATAAAACCTTACAAATTTGTCAACATACAAGTCCAAAGATAAATGGCACGTTACAATAAATATTTTTTGTGACCTGAAGATTCACTTTGATCATCAAGGTATTAGATTTGATCATGAATAATGTCTAATTAGCATACTATATATACCACATGGTCTGTTCAACTTTCTCAGACTTCGCTTAAAGTGTAATTTTTTTTAGGATTTCGTGATGACGACAGTAGAGATAATGATGAAGCTAATGGTATGAGTTGTGACAAGGAGTTGACTCCGAGACTTGTTGGATTTGTGACTACACTTCATCAATCTACCGATAACAAAACGTTTGCGGAGCTATTCTATAAATCAGGCCACGATATGAATTATTATCACTTGTTGAAACTTTACACAAGTATAACAGAATAGACTCAACTCAATGGATCAACAAACAGGTGCTGTTGTAACGCCAAGCTTAAGCCCAAACGAATTTGCTCATTTCACATTCTTGATGAGATGCTAGCTGTATAAAACACATATCGTTTTAAATAAATAATTCTGATAAAAAGATAGGTCTTTTCTGAATACGACTGACGTCCACTTGTCAGAAATACTGTTTTGCAGCTACGTGAAGTGATAGAGAAGTCAATTGAGAGACCAAATCTCAATGCCACCACCATCTCTACCCGTGTATGCAAAATCAGTCGAAGAAGAATGATATGACTGTAATACCACTGTGAATTCCAAAATAGAGCTGAAGATGTTGGCTTGCTTTTCATCCTCCAATGACAGAAAAAAATAATTCGATAAAGGAAGGACGTAGTTCACTCAGCGTCTGTCTAATAACGGGACAAACATAACTTCAGCACTCTGGCTCACGAATTCAACACATGGAACATTGTGGTTAAGAGATGTTTATGTGTTTATAAAGGTATGGGACAAAAGTACGCGGTTTACCAAACCTTTTCTGTGAAGTACAAACTGACCAAGATAAAATAGTCAATCCCAGAGTAAAAGGCTAATAGTTTGCACACAGCAATGAACTTTTCATATATTATTCGAGAATACATTGAACTATTTTGGAAAAGGCATGAAAGGAAAGTAGAGTAATTGATAAGAAAGCTGCACAGCAAATATTAACAGGGAAATAATCAAATCGATCAATATCATAACATTACAAGCCTTGTGGTGCATTTCGCTTACGACATTCCTTCAAACGGCCGGCATGACCAAGTGCTTAAGGTGCACGACTCGTAATCTGAAGTTTGCGGGTTCGAACACCCGTCACACCAAACATGTTTGCCCTTTCAGCCGTGGGAGCCTTATAATGTAACGATCAATCCCAATATTCGTTAGTAAAAGAGTATCCCGAGAGTCGGCAGTGGGTGGCGATGACTAGCTGTCTTCCCTCTGGTCTAACATTACTAAATTAAGGACGGCTAGAGCAGATAGACTTCGTGTAACTTTGCGTGAAATTAAAAAACAAACAAACATTCATTCAGTTTGTGGATGGCTGTAATTCCCAGTGAGCCGTTTCGCTGAGAAAAACTGCTGTATATGATAATGTGGAAAAGGTGATAGAGCTGGTAACTCTGTAATCCATAAAATTAAGGTTGGTTCTGTAAAAGACAAGATGACTCAAGCAAATCTTTCTCTACACCCGTGCTTTCTCTTTGTGCTTTAGTTTAACAGAGCACAACAACAAGAATTATAGAATCATTTTCATTTGTTTTCCTCTGTGTTGCATTTCATCATGTGTTACAATTACTACAGTTATGTAAAGTGGTGATCTGTTTATATTGCAGAAATGGATCAGCTACCAGCAGAAATCCTTACTGAATCCTAAGTAGAAAATTTGCAATTAAGTAGACAAACAATATAATCAATCAGGAGGACCTGACCAGGCTTAATAATGGTTGAACTGAACTGGAAAGAAAGGTGGTGAAATTGTTAGAATTATAAAGACGCAACAGCTTTAAAGCATTGGGTACTCTTGTATAACACTCTCATCTCAGTAGGCTGAGGACACTTATAATTTGTAACAGATGGCCTCACATGCTCAGACTATTCAAGATGGAGCCACCAATTCACGGTAGCAACGTGATAAACAGGATGAAGATTCACTACTCAACATTCTTCAACACTTCAATAGTTTGGATGAACCCAGTTTGCAGAATGTCACTAATAAGGACCTAATCTCGCAAAACATTCGGGGTTCTTTGCTCAATGCATTTGACTTTAAAAACGATTAGTTATTCACTTTAGTAACAGAAAGTTGATTCACGACAATGAAATGCTCGTTGAGAGAATTCCACAATAAAATATCCAGTAACAATCGAAGAACATTTGATTCTTTGTACGAAGTGATGATACATACTAAAACATAGAAAAATACCTTAAAGCAGACAAAAATATTCTACAGTATCTAGTTGCTGCATATGAGAGAAAGCGTGAAATGGACAGAGCACTGATAGCCTATTGTGTAGCTTTCTCTTTAACTCCAAAACACACACAAAAAAACAGTAGAGAAGAAGCGCCATCTCCTAGCGAACTTAGACAAGGGTAAATGAGTTGCAATCTCATAAATCGTATTGAAAGTACCATTTACAAATAATTTTTGGAATACAACTAAAAACGAAAAGTGAATATTAAAACATTTAGAGTCAAATAATCTAAAAATGAAATAAAACTAAAATCTAAATTAATTTTGCTGAGATAAGTTAAAATTAATTAAAATATTGTTATAATGGTAAGTTTTGCTTCCACTTATTACTTAGACACATTCTGTCATTGCAAAAGTACACTCATTTAGAAATATTTATTTTGAAATAAAATAAAAAACTCGACAATCACTTTGAACATTTCTCAAGATTTATTTAATTTGAAATGTGCAAAATGAAAACTTAGCATAATTTTTCATGTCTAAATTGGTTTGGTTTGTTTCGAATTTCGCGCAAAGCTACACGAGGGTTATCTGCGCTAGCCGTCCCTAATTTAGTAATGTTAGACTAGAGGGAAGGCAACTAGTCATAAATAAGAACTATGATGCGTAGAAGTTGAATATATGACTTGTGATTTTCATAATGAAAAGGAACAATCATTATTTTAAATAAGTGTTCGAAATTTAAAGAAAAAATATTGTACCTCTCTATATACCAAAAATAATAATAAAAGCTGAATCTGCAGTTTGGCTAAAGGCCAGGATCATCTACCATCATTATGGTCATACTACCAGAGTCGACCCATGTCGAGGGCAACGGACCACGTTCCTGCCATGTTCATATATCAAGTACAAAAACATTACGAGTGAAAACGAGAGAAACTGGAAGAAGAAAAAATAGCTTAAACGAGTGTGATCGTCAACCAAGTAGCACATTGGACCAGCTTAAGAAATCCACGTACGCGATCCACTTTATATAGATCTCGAAACAGTTGTAGGGCTATTCATTACAAAATAAGTCTTAGCTTTCCTTCAGTCACTGAATCGTTATGTTAAGTACAAGTGCTGCAACTTATTTTTAATCTGTCAACAGTTTGATAATAGAGTTTTCTGTTTCTACTGTACCACTGCCGAATATTCCAAGTAAACTTTGTAAATCTTATATACTGAACTAAACCAGTTGATAACGGACTTATTTGTGTTTATAAGCAAATAACCTGAAAATAAAATGTTAGTAGCCATAAAGTTAACCTTTTATTTAAAAAAGCACACGTCAGCTACATGAAAATTAACAAAAGCTATGCAATTGTGAATATATAATTGTGATTGAAAATATATTACCCTCAAGTATCACACAAAACTGAGGAAAGAAATACCAAAGGGACTATCTTAGTATCTCTAACGATCAAAAGTTTGTGATTGATATTTTGTGCATTACAGACACACTAGACATGGGAAAATTGATAAATATTATTCACAAACCTACATCATAAAGTTAAGATTATTGGTAACAGAAAACTATCAGATTTTATCAAAAATAGTTTTTTGGGTGTTTATAGCATGCCAAACTCAAGACAAAAACAACTGAACCCAGATAATAGCAGTGTTAATTGTAATAATCGTGGTTAAGCCACTTAGACATACGACGATATCGAAAAGCTAATACATAATACGTCCCTTTAGAAACTCATGTTCACGTACGTTGTTATTGTTAGCAATAGTAAAACACTATTACTATAATAAATTCACTTGGAACTATTATTGGTTACACACAGTAAAATATAGCTTCCCATGACGTATTTTTTGCTATAAATGTATTTGATTTTGGTATGAGTTTATCCTGACGTAAACCTATGTGACATTCGCTGTGGGAATTAAAAGTGTTGAATTATTTCTAATAATGAACTAACAACAGATATCATTGCTTGAGTACTCGACACATCTACAGCTAACTTAATTCTTTCTCTGCTATTTACATATATATAATAAATATATTTCTTTCATTTTTGGAAGCTCAATAACGAGTAAGTTGTTACCAAAGGAATGTTTGTGTTACTTCTATTTGGAAGCTCAATAACGAGTAAGTTGTTACCAAAGGAATGTTTGTGTTACTTCTATTTGGAAGCTCAATAACGAGTAAGTTGTTACCAAAGGAATGTTTGTGTTACTTCTATTTGGAAGCTCAATAACGAGTAAGTTGTTACCAAAGGAATGTTTGTGTTACTTCTATTTGTAAGGAGGATGTTAAGGAAGGTCCTGCAAGTTACGACCAGGTAGTATTACATTAGCAGTAAACATTATAAAAGAGTTTGACATGAGAAGATTTTTCAAAATCACCTCGTGAAGTATAATATCCTAAAGGAAAATCATCGTGGATTCGCTAAAGAGAAGGTTTTGCTAACTAATATGATAATTATTTTCAAGGATGTTACTTGATACTTGAATAATGAAAAGGATGTGAACTTCATATACTTAGATTTTCAAAAAGCTTTTGATGAGGTGCCAAGCACACACACAAAAAAAAATAGTTACAAAAATCACATCAGTAGGGGTTGGTCGTGATACTATAGTATTAACAGTAGAAGATAGGTGATACTGTAGTATTAACAGTAGAAGATAGGTGATACTGTAGTATTAACAGTAGAAGATAGGTGATACTGTAGTATTAACAGTAGAAGACAGATGATACTGTAGTATTAACAGTAGAAGATAGGTGATACTGTAGTATTAACAGTAGAAGATAGGTGATACTGTAGTATTAACAGTAGAAGATAGGTGATACTGTAGGTTTGTTTGTTTGCGTTTCTAGTTTAGCAGTAAAAGACCAGAGGGAAGACAGCTAGTCATTACCATCCACCGCCAACTATTGGGTTACTTTTTTACTAATGAATAGTAAAATTGACCGTTACATTATTACACCCTCATGGCTGAAAGGGAGAGCATATTTGATTAGACAGGGATTCGAACTCGCAACACTTCATATTACCAGACTGGCGGCCTAACTTCCTGGCCATCCCGAACCCAGTACTGTAGGGTGTGTTGTATAAAAAAAATAAAATAGTTGTTACTTATGGAGTTCAATCAGATTTGACCCTTGTTATTATTGGAATGCCTAGAGGATCAACACGTTGGTCTACCATTCTCTTCATCTACATTAGTGATACTTAAACATATGGGTGTTTATAGCTGTGCTGAGGATTCAGGGGTATTACAAGATAAATACATTTGTAAGTTGGAAAATATATAACAATAGCCTTTAATTACAGTACGCATTTGGATTGTTAATTTGGTTCATACATTGAATAGAGATGGTAGCCTATTCAGTGTTATGACTGAAGTAAAGGAACTTAAGACCAAGGCACCGTGATAGATAAGTCATACAAACCATTGAGGCTTTGCTCTTTTTACAGTAGTAAAGATAACAGAATTGTAGGTGTATTTCTAGACACTGATTGCAACTACAAATCGATGATTATCATCACTTTCAGTACTGTATACAGCTCTTGGGCTACTCTTTTACCAACGAATAATGGGATTGGTTGTTCCATTATAACGCCCACACGGCTGAAAAGACGAGCATGTTTGGTGTGATGGGGATTCGAACCCTCGACCCTCAAACTGCGAGTAGAGCGCCCTAAACACTTGGCCATGCCGAACAGGAGAGTCTTGAAGGACGACACATCCCCTTGTGAGTCCGTTTGTTAAGAAAACCATTCTGAAGATCTTTGATTTTGCTTATATTACCAACCCTGTGTATTGGTACAAAATTACACGACACTAAATGCCAAAGGAAACCCTTGGTGTCTAGAGATATGTGAACATCTTTAAGGTATCATATGTACGGTAATTTAGTATTGTTTTACTCACTAGATTTTTATTAATTTTCAACAAAATTCGCAGTTTTAGTGACCAAAAAAATAAACTGTAAAAAAATATAAAGCAACACAATTTTTATTTAAAACTAAATCATACTCCACAAGTAAAATCATTTTCTTATTGCTCACAAAAAGTGAAAATCTAAACAAGAATATTTGTCTAAACATGACATCAGAATCTGTGTTCCTGAAGAAAAAACCCGTAAAGATTTCTCAGTTCCATATACACAGCGTTAAAAAATAAAGCAATGTCTTAATTCTTTTCGATCCAAAGTCAAATGTCTTTTCTTAAAAAATAAGGCCAGAAGTGACGCACTGCTTAACGTTTCGAAAATCTCTGATTTCAGCTCTGAGTGCGTTATAAACGTACTAGACAATCTCATTATTCAGTTCTAATGCGTGTAAAGTACCTGCGATGGCTGTTATAGCTGAATATCTGTCTTCTCTCTAGTCAGTAGTCCAAAATTAGGGACAATGACTTGACCACTTAACCCATACGGTGCCTTTAAGATTGAACGTATTTGTACTTTTTAGGATACACTGTATACAGAAAAAGTGAGGTTAGTACACAAGTGTGCATCGCCCCTTCCCTTAAACGAACAAAAACATTTCGTTTAGTATAAAATTCATAAATATTTAAAGTTTTCTATACTCGGCTTAAGAAGTAAACATCTCAACATTGGAACAAAATGTATATTTAGTAGTTTCGAACGTATAGACTTTTAGTCTAACATATCGCGCCACGTAAATAAATTACATGCGCACGCGAAGAACTGTATAGGGTAATTATTTGCTAAGTTTCATGACATCACTACATAAACGCCCACCTACAAACAAACAGGTCAAACAAATCGTAAATATTTTCAACATACGTGCTTATAAGGTACTATCAAAAAATACTTGAGGAATTTCAGGCTTAAAAAATAATGTTTTTTCAGTATTTTTAACTTTACTACACGAACAGTTCGTTATATGCATCATTAATGTGTGTCCTATTGCTTGTCTTTTTCAAACACCATCTTTGGAATTTCTATCTGAGTCATGTTCCCAATTGACATGGAAATTGGCTCATGTAGGTCCTTGACAGCATTAGGACATAATAGTTTGGTTACCGAAATGTAATTTGAAAACTAGTAGATAAGTTCAGATTGTTTAATTTATTAAGTTCAAAACTCTCGTAACGCTTTACTTGACGGATAGCTCAGGTGTCGTGAACAAACACGAATGAAAAGGACTTTTTAATAAAAATAACAATAACATAGTTGGTAGCGCAAACACAGTTCTTCTTTTAACTTTTACTGTTACTAATATTTATCAGTAAAACTTTGTAGACATGTAGTTGAAGATATGAAAATAAATATGCTTGTTCCTCAAACCTCAAAAGAAATATACTAACGAATTCGAAGCAAATTAAACCTCGTCTTCTGTTACGTAATTTAAGTTTAGGTTTTGTTTGCTTCAAACCCGCGACCCATAGATTGCGAGTCGAGCACCCTATTACACCAAAAATGCTCGCCCTATCAGATGGGGGGGGAGTTATATCATGACGATCATTCTCACTATTTGTTGGTAAAAGAGTAGCCCAAGAGTTGGCGGTGGGTGATGATGACTAGCTGCCTTCCGTCTAGTCTTACACTGCTATATTAGGGACTGCCAGCACAGATAACATTCGTATAGCTTTGAGCGAAATTCAAAAACAAACAAATAAGCATTATATAAACTAATGAGTTTACTTTAGATATTATTTTCATGAGGTATCTTTATCTGTTGAAATACGATCGCGTACGAAATTCATTAACATCAGAAACAATCAGATAATTCGTTTTACAGACAATTTCCATACGATCGCCATCTGTATTTATGAAACGTATATGGTGATTATTTATGTTCTTTGTATTAAAATTTACCAAACCGTAAGTCCTTCATGTAGGTTACGCAGCTAAATCTGACTTATTTATTCGATTTTACTAAAAAAAATATATATATATAAGCGAAATCGACTTTTAGCGTTCGAATTTTAAGTCAACGCCATCTACAGGGATTTCAATGTAAAAATACAAACTGAAATCAACAGCTTATATTTCTTGCCGAAGGCCCGGCATGGCCGAGCGTGTTAAGGCGTACAACTCGTGATCTGAGGGTCGCAGATTTTTTACCAACGAATAGTGGGATTGACAGTCACATTATAACGCCCTTACGGCTGAAAGAGCGAGCATGTTTGGTGGTACAAGGATTCGAAACCGCGAACCTCAAATTACAAGTCTAATGCCTTAACACACCTGGCCTAGGCTTTGTGAAAAGAAGAAACACACAACCAATACAAATTTACGTCCTAGAATAACAAATAGAGACACCTAGTGTCACTCAGTGCATAAAACTAACTTTCCTCATTCATTAGGATAATTTTTCAAAGTTAAAATTGTCATGTTTTCGTTTATTTTTTATTTTTTGTAAATTGTTGTCGCTTGTATCATGGATTTAAAAAAATACGTTTTCGTTGACAGTAAGAAAAGCTTAATATTATTTTTATATTGACCACTGTCGACACTTATGACATGTGATACCTAGCGTCTGTAAGTGGTACAAACTATTTACACACTTGTGCCACACGGGGTACAAAATTCTAAAAGCACAAAGGTGAACATGTTGCTGTTTACTGAAACATAAAGCAGGTTTGCTATTGTTAACACATATCTTTAAAATTATTATGCTTATATACAGTGAGAGAGAGAGAGAGGTAAAGAGAAAGAATTCTCTGCGATCTACAGACAGTTTCAACTGAGCGACACTTTACACGATGCGTGGGTTAACTGGCCGTGTTAGAGATCCGAAAGTTCATATTGTTCTCACTTTTGGGTCACTGATCGGAGGGAAGGCAGCCAGCCAGTTAGCAGTATCTGTCGCCATCAGAGACCTGCGCGACTTTGAATCGAGAACGTAATTGACTGTTACATTTATAACGCATCCACAGCTGAAAGTAAGTAGCGTGTTTAATGGCATCACAGCGCGAACCTTAGGTTTTTAGTAACGCAGACTGGCATGCTGACAACAAGGCCCGATCTCTGTAACTGTCGATAAACTGGAAATGAAGTAACTGATTTCCTACAACTTGAAGCCCTCTAGAACACCACCCTCTTTACAGCTTATCTCTCAAAATAATAACGTGGTATATTCTTTATTCTATAGATTTGTTTTGTTTGTTTTGAATTTCGTGCAAAGCTACACGAGGGCTATCTGTGCTAGCCGTCCTTAATTTAGCAATGTAAGACAAGAGGGAAGGCAGCTAGTCATCACCACCCACCACCAACTCGTGGGCTACTCTTTTACTAACGAATAGTGGGATTGACTGTAACATTATAACTCCCCCCACGGCTGAAAAGGCGAGCATGTTTGGTGTGACGGGGATTTGAACCCGCGACCCTCAGATTACGAATCGCGTGCCTGAACCATCCGGCCATGTCGGGCCTTAATAAATAGAAAGATAGCATATCCAATAGGCTAATCCTATACCCAAACCATATCACCTATAGAATAGCTACCCTTTATTTATTACGTCATATTGTTCGACAACCTATGATAACGAGTGATATATTTAATAGATTGAGTTTCTCTTGAATTAGTTCGTCATCATATTGTCGTTAGAATATAAGATGCATTTACGTGAGAACACAAAGACGGAATTATGTGTGTGCCTTGGAACTCAAAAATTCAGGCGACTTGGTCATTTAAAATGATTAGCGCGACTCACGTGATGTTGGTTGTATAAACTTTAGTTTTGTTTTATTCTCGTGTATTGGAAATACTATACATCTGTAGAGATGTCATATTTATTCGACAGAGGTTCAACATACAACCTATATGATTTAACACGCTACCACTATTAAGACGAATTATTATTAATAACTTCTAATCAAAGCAACCACGTTAATCAAAGTTTAACTTTCCGGTCGAACTAAAAATAAACGATGTCAGAATCAAAAACTTAAAATGATTAAACTTTGTAGAATGGACGGTAACTGCCGGTTGTGGAAACATACGTGTAGAGGACGACGTTTCGAAAGTCTTCCGCACTCCGCCTTTCGTCTTCATGTCGGTATGTGTGTAAACGAAACCTTGGGTTTAGTTTAGAGAGAAAGAGAAGTCTGAGGATTTCTCTTACCAACAGTGGTTTTCAGGAACGTTGTAGTTTTCTTCTTCGCCGCTCATGGAAGAGTATTTAACATTAGGTGGGAGTTTCCTGTATTTTAGTTTGTCTTGTTTAAAGTGGTGAAGTGAGGTAGGGCAACATAAAAATGACAGGTCAGAAAGGAGAGTGAAACAAAAGTCCCAAAAAGGAAGTGGACAAGTCCTAAGCCTGTCGGCAGAAAAGAAGCAAGCTGAAGACCAACTCCACATCAATCAGGGTCACGGAGTGGATGGGATCTATAAATCCAAGTGCCTCTGAATTTGTTGTGGGGGGAAACGGGAGTGCCTCGAGAAAACCCACTTTCACAAGACAGGTGCTGAATGTTCTACCTGTCTTGTGCCCGGATCTCGAAAAAAACAAAACAAATCATGTATACACATAAATATATGTGCAACTTATTTATAACTATGTGTTTTATTGAGTGGTTTGTGATTGTTGAAATATATTGTATGGTGAGAATGTATTTTGTAGGAGCGCTGACTAATTTGTATAATGATGCAGTTAGTTCGTTTCTATGATCTGCTTGTAAATAATATTTGTATGCTACTTCTGTGGGCCTATTCATAAGGTTGGGTAGATTACTGATTTTCTGTATATAGTTTACAGGTTTGTATGTTGGTAGTCGGTTTGTTGCTCTTAATATTTTATTTTGTTGTATTTCGATCTTTTGTAGTGTGTTGTTAGACACGTTGTATATAACTTGACACCCATATTCTATTAATGGACGGATGTAATAAGTCTTGTATGTTTCATTGATGCTTTCAGGTGAGCAGTTTGAGTGCTTGCTAGTTATGGTAAACTATGGATATGTGTGTTGTTGACATGTTTTCTCCATGTTAATCTGCTGTCGGATGTGATGCCAATGAATGTGATGTGCTTTCTTATGTTGATAAGCGAGTTGCCGAGTGAGATGTTTACATTTTCTAGAGTTTTTCTGAGATTTTAATTTCCTGTAAAAAGTGATTGCTTGTATTTTTGTAGGGTTTTAAACCACTCTCCGCTTGTTTCTCCAGCTCGCGACAGTATTTAGTGTTGTCTAAACGCGAGACATGACCATTAGCGGGTTTCTAGAAATACTAGAAATAGTAATGCCGTCAGCGTATTATGAATTGTAAATGTAAGTTAGACAAGGGACTGTTGCGTCACTAACAAAAATAATGTAAAGGAGTGGCGAGAGGACGCCCTTTCAGCCGTGGGGATGTTATAGTGTTACGGTCAATCCAAGTATTTGTTGATAAAAGAGTAGCCCAAGAGTTGGCGGTGGGTGGTGATGACTAGCTGCATTCCCTCTAGTCTTACACTGCTAAGTTAGGGACGGCTAGCGCAGATAGCCCTCGAGTAGCTTTGCGCGAAATTCAAAACAAATCAAAACAACTTTATGATCTTTTGGTGTTCTGCTTCGATGGATGTCTTATTTTTCTGCTCTCTTGTTTAGGCATTGGATTATACCATGTTTTATCGAGGTTTGATGATAAGACTGGAAGTGTACGTATCTGTCTGTGTGGGTGGGTTTTCTGTATACAGTTGTGGTGAATTGTTTGCTGATGAGTATGTCAAGAAACGATATACTGTTTTTTCCTCTATTTACATGGTGAAGTAGATTCTTTTGTCTACAGAACTGAGATGTTCCAAGAAGGCTGCTAAGTTTTCATGACCGTGGGGCCAAATGACGAAGGTGTCGTCGACATAACACCTGTAGAAACTTGGTTTTATAGGTGTGGATAAAAGGGCTCTTTCTTCAAAGTCTTCCATGAAGAGAGAGAGTGGTAATATCATGCTAGACCATCTATTTGTTCGTATAATTCCTCGTTGTATTGGAAATAGGTTGATTGTAGGCAAATAGTTGTTAGTTCCATTATGGCGTCTATTTTTATTTTTGTTCTGGGTGGTAGAGAGTTGTTATTCAGCAGTCGTTGTCTTGTGAAGTGAAGGGTTTCCGAGGTTGAAACATTGGTAAATAGGTCTGTGACGTCAAAACTGACCATATTATCCTGGGGTTTGATGTGTAGATTTCTGAGTTGTCCTATGAAATCTGTTGAGTTTTGAATGTGATGTTCAGTGTTTCCTCATAGTGGAGATAAGATAGGTAGTAGAAAAGTAGCCAGTTGATAGCAAGGTGAGTTTTGAGCACTGACAATCGGCCTTAAAGGTATATTACGTTTGTGGACCTAAGGTAGTCCGTAGAACTGAGGAAAGAAATTTTCGAAACGTCGTCCTCTACATCTGTGTCTCCACAACAGGCAGTTGCCGTCCATTCTACAAAGTTTCATCATGAATACTCTGTCTTCATGATGAACAGAGTATTCATCAGAAGTAGCTGAGTACTCCAGATATTATCAGTACTTTCGGCCATAATCCCAACAATATCTCACGAGGCTCGCCCAGCTATGGTGATTTCGAACAGGTCCAAACCCATAAAAATAAAAATAAACTATGATAAGGACACTCTAATAATAAATCGAAGATCACACAATCAGAGATAATACATTTTCTAATAAATACTATCCATAGTTCAACATCTTTAAAAATATTTAATAATGTATATTCATTCATTTTATAGTAAAATGGTTTAAACTTAAAAAAAACATTCATTGGGAAAGCACTTTTCGAAGCAAAGGAACAAGTTAATACAGTAAAAGGACTTATCTTCATGTCATAGCTTCACCATTTACTTGACAATACAAATCGCTGTCCAATTAGAAAAGGAATTCTTTGATGGCAGAAGGCACGAATCCTGATCACAATAAAAAAAAAAAACGTACAAATAGCCAATCTTTCGGAAGGTGAGCTATATTTCCAGACTTACAATGATAAATGAACGGTTCGATTCCCCGCAATATACAGAGAACAGATAGCTCATTGTGTAATTTTGCACTAAATAAAACAACAACAAATAACAACGGTTTGTTTAATTCAACTCATTAATAAATGGTTTTCTACTTAGATTTACGAATTATTAAATCAAAATAACTAATACTTGATGTGTTTTTAAATTAATGTTAGCAAACGTGTATGTGTTTTTCTTATAGCAAAGACACACTGGGTTACCAAAGATACAAGCTATTAAAGTCACGCTTATTGAAAATTAAGGTAGCTTATGATATTATTTTCTGTACAAATAATGTTGTTTATAGAGTTAATTTATCATTACATTCATTATCTATACAGTTTCATAACTTCCATTTTGACATTATGGCTAACTTTTAATTCTATACTCTTCAAAACAAGAAACGCAAAAGGGATATTTTTGTTAATTTAAAGAGAAATATATGTAATAACGTTACAAGCTCAGAGTATGTGATGTTACACGTGTTAAGGCACTGCTTGTCAGGCCAAAATGACAATAAAAGTTGTGCACTTTGAAAACGGAGGAAAACATCGGATTTTTCGCCAAAACGCATGCGTGTCCAATAAATTTGTTTGAGAGATCTGCATGTTCTGTAAGTGCAACATGTGCAAAATCCCTATAAAAGTGACGGGTTCTCGGTTTCCATAGCTCAGTGTTAAGCCACCGACACGCAATACAGTTACGTCAAGACTGACTGAAGCACAACGCAACAACGCCATTGGTCGAATGGAAATAGACGAATCTCGATCAGATGTTGCCAGAGCTGTGAATGTCCATCCAAGCACCATCACAAGGCTATGGAATCGTCACTAACAACATGGATCAACTCGTGACCGTTCACGGTCTGGCAGACCTCGTGTGACCATGCTCGCACAAGATCGCAACATCCGGTTACGTCACCTTCGGGATAGGACCACCACTGCGACGTCTACTGCCTCAACCATACCAGGGCTGCGTAGGATTTCCGATCAGACCGTACGCAACCGTCGACGAGATTCTTAGGCCCCATGTGCAACCCATCATGGTGAACGTCAACGACGTTTTTCAACATGACAACGCCCGTCCTCGCACAGCCCGACTCACCACTGTCTTCTTGAGACACCACAACATCAACGTTCTTCCCTGGCCCTCCAGATCACCAGATTTAAACCCCATCGAACATCTTTGGGACGAGTTGGACCGACGTCTGCGACGGCGACAACCTAAACCGCAGACTCTACCTAAGCTTGAAGCAGCTTTGCAGGCTGAGTGGACAGCCATTCCACAGGATGTGATTCGTCATCTTATCGCTTCCATGGGCAGGAGATGCCAAGCAGTTATTGATGCTCACGGGGGGCATAATCGTTATTGACGTTGAGTGACGTTAAACTTCGCCTAGTGAGCGTGGACTTCGCCTTTGCAGACTTTGGATGTTCAGCAGTGAATGTGTAAAGTTTCACACATGTCATACAGAACTACCCGGAATAAACTTGTTAACAATTTGTCTCATATTTTGCCTTTTGCGTTTCTTTTTTTGAAGAGTATACATTGACGTCATTCATTAGTTTATTATTGTATACTTTGCCAAGATATTAATAGTTTTTATCTTCTACAGATAAAGATTTTATTCCAACTAATCTATTTCAAGAAACTTTTATGTCTTCGGTAAATTCAGTTAAAGTTCCCTGAAATCGTAAAAATAATAATTGCTGAAAGTGAAGACATATGATAATAAAGGGGAAGGGAGGCGAGTTTACGTACGAGAGTAGATATTTATAGCTTCTATGGTCATAATTACACAAATACGTGTCTATATCACAATTTTATTACACATAGTAAGCCATTTTTTACCTGCCCATGCTTCCATCTTTCGCTCTAAAAAGGACAAATAAAATGATTTGTTTTATTATCACTCACACATATAAAAGAAACCTAACACTTAAATATTCTTAGGAGGCAATTTATGTTTCCAGAATTAATGTCAAAGAGCTACATGATACAGTAATATATAGTCCAACGTAACATAAAGCCACGTGGTTTGTCAATCGTATACTAACACCTATCAAAAAAGAGAAAAATAAACTTATTCTGTTAAGTTTGTTTTGAATTTCGTGCAAAGCTACACGAGGGCTATCTGTGCTAGCCGTCCCTAATTTAACAATGTAAGACTAGAGGGAAGGCAGCTAGTCATCAGCACCCACCGACGACTCTTAGGCTACTCTTTTACCAACGAATAGTGGGATTGACTATACATTATAACGCCCCCACGGCTGAAAGGGCGAGCATGTTTGGTGTGATGGAGATTCGAACCCGCGACTCTCAGATTATAAGTCGCGTGTCTTAACCGCCTGGCTATGTCGGTGCCTATTCTGTTAAAATTAAAAAGCAGTTATAAAATATAACAACATTTCACTCATTTCCGTTTATTGACAAACTTTAACCAAAAGATTTACACAATTCTTCTGAAACTATAAGAAGAACTAACGTTGGATGAGATTTTCCGCCTTCCTCAATACAAAACATCTTCTATCTCTATTCCAATTACAAAAGCTATACAAGATAGGCCTATCACTACAAGCTCTTTGACGTATTCCCGAGAATTAGAACTTGAACTTCTTACCATTAAATCACACACTATTACAAGTAAGTTACTCAGAAAAACCCTGCAACAAATCCACAATATTCATTGCAAAACATGTTTATGCCAAACTGCTTGGAATAAGCACACCTCTGCTTTCAACAAAGGCGACTGACAAATTTCAAAATATTTTAACCAACTTATAGCATCTAAGAGCACCATCAACCTAGAAAATGGCTCTGAGAAGGGTCATTTTTTATAAACAAGCAGAAGATAGAGGGCTCTTCCTGCACATACCATTCTAGGGAGCGTCCAACAAGTACGTTTCTCTGAGTGTTTTAATAGGTACTTCACATTCATCCCACATCCCGATTTGCCCTCGCGAGTAGAAGCTCGCAAGGTACAAAAGATATCACTCCTAACGTTAGTTTAGTGAACTATTCGCAGGCAATCTTCCCTGTGACTCGAAGATAAACATTCTGGATTAATATATACACTACTGTCAAGTTAGTCTTCTACACTGAACTTGGGCGCTTGCACTTCAAAATGGTGACTTCAAACAAAAGCAAGTTATTAAAATTCGTTTGTTTTTTCAATTTCGCGCACAGCTAATGAGGGCTATCTGCACTAGCCGTCCCTAATTTAGCAGTGTAAGACTAGAGAGAAGGCAGGTAGTCATCACCAGCCACCGCCGACTCTTGGGCTACTCTTTTACCAACGAATAGTGGGATTGTCTGTAACATTATAACGTCCCCACGACTGAAAGAGTGAGCATATTTGGTGGGACAGGTATTCGAACCCGTGACCTGCAGATTGGAGAGTCACGCTCTTTAACCACCTGGCTATGCCAGGGCAATAAAACTCGTTAAGTATCAAAATGGACATTCACAAAAAATTTTGTAACTATGAACCAACATTTATTACTCAAATATTGATTTTTACAGATATTAAAATTCAATTAATAATCATCCAGAGAATCCACATTCTGGGGGTTCGAGTTAAGAGTTTCCTGCGGGTCAATGTATCCGAGCTATAAATCCGATTGTTTATGGTTTGCCTTGGGCGAAACTTAAGAATGGGTGTTATTGACTAACGAAATTTCTAACTACTGTTAGGTTTAGAAAAGTTTGTTTGTTATTAAGTACAAAGCTATGTCATGATCTACCTGTGATCTGCCTACCGCGGCTAGCAAAATGCAGTTTTTAGTGTTATAAGTCCTCAAACTTATCATTGAGTCATCGTAAAGCAGTTTTAGACGAAAATCAAGTTACTTCTGTCGTGCAAAAAAATACTAATTTAATATGTGATTCTTACTTTTGACAAACAAAGCCGAAACAATATCAAGATAATAACAATAGAAATATTTTTATGCATATTGATTGTAAATTTATTTGTTTTCTTTACTAAACAAATTTTTTCTACAAAAAATAAGTATAAAAAATCAAAAATTATCGTTTTCAAATCATAAAACGCATTTAGTATGAATAAATTTAAAATAATTGGTATTTCTTATAAACGTACAGCACAGTTGTTGACCTCATAAATGAGTTGACAAAACAAGTTTAACACAAACGTCGTCTGTACGTATTAACTGTTACTTGCAGAATAACTCATTTTTTCAATCTGCGACAAAGACAGAACATAAATTACTTACCACATCAAATACGACAGCATTATTGGTATAAATGTCTAATATATTATTCCATTACACATCTACCTTGTACGTGCATAAAGAATAAAATACACAGTGAAAAGCTGCACGTGAAACATAGTAAATAGGCTTATAAAAATGGCAAATCATCTACTGTTAAGCCTTTCTATTTCACTGATGAGCTAATGCACTTCCTCTAATTGATTTATGGGGCATGGAATTAACTAGTAATTCGAAAGGTACTTTGTACATTTCTAGATACGTGATATTGTATTTTCAGATGTTTTTATTCTTGTCAATAATTTCCATCTCAACCTGACTATAAGTATTTTGATAGCAATAAAAATAACAGCGCAACGACTATCCGATGACCTAGCAGACGAAATGTCTATCGCTTCGACTATCAAAAAAGGCTTAGTAATCATATAAATAATTAGATATATCATTTCAATCAGATTTTCATATTCTGAAGGGTACAGTGTTGCGGTACTATGAGGTACCTTCAAGTGGTATATCTGTGGACTTATACTGCAAGACCACGGGGTTCAATACCCGTGGTAAACAGAGATACCTTTTGTGTAGCTTTGTAACAAAGAACTACTAGGAGGGATTTATAAATGTTGTTGAATCACTGAAGAAGTACTGAATCAGATTAGATATATTTTTAACTCATATATTTAATAATGGTTAATATTTTAAACGACCAAAACAAAGTTTATTGCATGAAATAACATTATATCTAGACTTGTATTTACAAGAAAAAACGAGGGGGGGGGGAGTTTGGTGAACTTACAATAAATTAAAACTAATTTTCAAACAGTTCATGAATAACCATGTGCATAATTGTGAAATATTTTAATTCTATAGTGCTTTGAATATTTCTATTCCTGAAAATTTAGTGTAAAAACAATTAATACTCTTGGATATTTATGAATGTAAAACTCATCTTTATTGCATTAATATTTGAAATTTTTTTATATTTTAAGGATCGATTAGAAGTTACAAAATCACTATATCTTATAATAACACAATATCATTATTTTGAGTAAACATTTTTACATATAACATCGTTATATGTATGTTTATAATGCTTGAGCAGTTTACCACGAAACATTGTCACAAACATAAAAAAACATCATTAAAGTACTCAAATTCACGGCAATAAAAGCCATTTCAACAGATAATGTCAGATTATTTTAATGCGTAAAAATTTTTAATTGGTTACAAGTTTTATATTGTCTGCGAGTCGAAATTCACATGAAGTGTTAATAATTAAATGAACACACTTTTTCTAGTGGTTTCTTTTTGAATTTCACGCAAAGCTACACGAGGGTTATCTGCGCTAGCCGTCCCTAATTTAGCAGTGAAAGACTAGAGGGAAGGCAGCTAGTCATCACCACCCACCGCCAACTTTTGGGCTACTCTTTTGCCAACGAATAGTAGGATTGACCGAAACATTGTAACGCCCCCACGGCTGGAAAGGCGAGGATGTTTGGTGTGACGGGGATGCGAACCCGCGATCCTCAGATTACGAGGGTAATCCTTAACCCACCTGGCCATGCCGGGCCTTTTTCTTATGAAGTTGACACTAATTGCAATGACTTAAAAACTGAGCATTGCATCGTAATCTCAGGTGAAAAACCACTATATAAACACTGACTAACTGTTCTGATTGATGCAAGACGACAGACTAGAACTTCCACTAAAACCAAATCAGTAAGTGATTTCGTGGTAACTTATAGTCACTAATTAATAAAAAGGTCGTGACTGAATTACGTATAAGGTGGCTTAACTATAAAGATCAAAATAAAAGTAACTTTCTAGTTATTGAAGTTAGTTCTATATAACGAACTGACTGGAAGTACATAATATCTTAAATGAATACTAAATACAACTAAAAATGTTAAATCATTACAATGCATTAAATCGTCGTTAGGATAAAAAAAAAAAGACACGTACGGTTTTGAACTTCCTTCTGAAGTTTACCGAAGAAAACTGAAACTCTAGCAAAAAACCTTTCAAATAGCAACCAAACAAGATATGTTTGTTCGTTTTAGCTGCCTGCTGTGTTCACTGTGGAGAATCGAATCCTGGATTTTAGACTCGTGATTACTGGCGTTCCATCGGATGGCAACAAGGAAACAAAATTTCGTGTGCATAATGGATCAGTTACTTCGGTTTAATTCTATGTTGTTTTTGATAAGCCACGAATGTTGACAGCAATCGAGAGATGTCGTAGAAACGTTTGTGATAAATGAATAAGTAAAACAAAGCATCTTTCACAGGGCCTTGGACAATATCGTTTAATCCCTGAGAAAAATTCAGTTCCATTGATCGGAAAATCATAAATAACAACAGAGTTTATCATAAATATTTAATTATAAAGCCCAGTAGGTATCATCTAACATGTTTAACGATGAGATGATTCACTGAAAATACGTTTGTCTAGAATGACTCATATTTTTGTTGAATCACTTATTCCTGAACCACATCATTGCGCTCCCGTTGACAGATTATCGTTATAACTTTTATAGTTAAAGCCAGTTGGCATCCTGTCACTAGATGTAATTAAAGCAACGCATATTGTTACACGGAAAACACAGATTTCCATCACATTTCCTTACAAATACTTCTACAAAGATTTATAACATCAATAACCTTATTCGCTATATGAGCTTTTCTAACGAACTGAAAATAAGGACTAATTTTAGAAGAAGAAAATGGTTAACTTTGTAGAATGGACAGCAACTGTAGTGGACACGTTTAGAAAGTCTTCCTCTACATTTATGTCTCCACAACAGGCAGTTGCCGTCCATTCTACAAAGTTTCATCATGAATACTCTGCCTAAACAATCTATCAAAGAATATGAAACGGGTAGTTTATTGAAATTGTGCTTCAAAAATATCTTAATTAGAATACCCGTCTGTATTTTTAACAAGAAACACAAATCTAAGCTAGTAATCGTAAGTGCACAAATGTCATTTTAATTATTTTAAAGTCAAGAACTTCGTGTTTAACGTTAACTGCATGATTTGAAAGGTTTTATGGCAGTACAGATACCCTGTTGTATCAGTCCGTATTCACGTACCGTTCACTTTATTGCCAGAACTAATGTAATTTCATCTTGGCAGCGTCTGGAGCAGCTGCGCCTGTCTTTAACCTTCAATTAGTTGTGGAGTTGAAGAGAAAACAAACCGCAATTAATGGTATATTTGTATTTTTACGAGGCTCATCTTCTATGCATTTCTCTCTAAACTAACAGTTAGCTCCTAAATTAATACGACACAATACTAATTAGAAAAGCAATCCAAAAGTTTCAAGTTTCGTCTATTAATAACTAACACTTGGCAAAGAAGGAAAATTGTTAGCTCAGTCAAAACACAAATCAGTCAAATTGAACAGTTCTAATTGGTGCTGAAAATAGCTCTTTCAAAAGAAGAAGATAATTGATTGGCTGAATTTAAAACATACTTTTCCTAATCTGAATATGATACACTGAAATATTTATTTAAAATATCAATAACTTATTTAAATCGTTTTGTAGAAAATGTAACACTTTGAAGTTTGAAACACCAACATTTGTTGATTAATAAAGTGTCGTTTTATTACTTCAATAATAAAGCAATTATCTGTACTTGAATCAGCAGGGTGTTATTTATTACTAGCTGATTACCCGCGGCGCTAGTGCTCATTTAGGATGCCAGCAACTGGTAGAGATGACACTGCATGGTGGCTCTGAGCGATTTGTAGCCTTGTACAGTAATCTCTGTTAATTTTTTTTTGTCCAAAGACAAAAATTAATCAAAAACAAAAGACATTTACTTAGTTATTAGTGAGCAACGTGCTAATTAATAGTAATGACGCTATTCATCGCTTTGTAACTCTGTAATTCGTCAAAAACAATTAACTCCCCCTGTGACGTATTCATGATGTCATAACTGCACCTTGCGAGTTTGTAAACAAATAGCATCGCTTCGAGAACGTTTTTCCAAGTTTTTTCAATTTCTGGCCAAAATGACAGGTTTTTGCTTGAATACTCGGTAGATACTTGAAAAACTGATAATACAGAATTACTTCTGACGCTATTTATTGCTTTATAACTCCGTAAACGTTACATTTGCGTGCGACCTCTTCACCTTCGTTTTGTTCCACTTCGCGCAGTAAATTCAGCTGGCCAATTTTTTTCTGTACATTGAAATGTAGAAAAATAAAGTTTTCCGTAACAGGACACAGAGGCAAAACGGGAAAATCAGACCCTCATTGCAAATCTACAAGCATACAGAATACAAATTTCTAGAAGTTGGAGGTTGCACATCACGTAATGAAAAGATTTTTACAGTATCATATAAGCAAGAGTTTCATTGTAGTATGATTCAATGTAATATTTATTTGTTTCAGATATTCGCGCTGAACTACACTACCTTAGACTGGTAGACGAGAGCAAAGACAGCTAGCTGATAGCACTCATTACCAATTCTTGGGATACTGTGATCGAATAATTGGTTTTGTGCCTCACTCTTATAATGCATCAACAGCCTGAAACTGCAAATCGCGATCAACTGACCTTCAGATTACATTCCGGCACCCTAGTTAATTAGCCTATTTAGTACAATGAAGTGCATATTTGATATTGTGTAATAAAGCATGTGGTAAACAATAATAATTGTAGTTTTATTAATGTGGTCTCTGCTCGAACAGACCCGCAAATTATTTATAATTTTGAGAAAAATGTGAGAATAAGTAAAAAAAACTGGGAACAGAAACGTTATTTAATTTTCGCATTTGAATTCAGTGAAAAATCAAATAAGAATCGTAATTTTACTTTTTTGCTAACAATTATAAAAATTGCCTTGATTACATTTTCGCTATATTCAAATAGAATATTAAGTAATTTTATCATTTCCATTATTGTTCACTTATTATTATTAGCTTTATATTAACGAAATGGACAAGAAGTGGCCTAATGGCTATCTTGCTGAGTCTGTGAATCCCAGAGTTAATTGTTCTTATCCTTTTTCTATAAAAACATCCTCTGCAATTTCAGAATCATGGATGCGTTGTGACAATAAAAGTAATTTTCCATTTTTCACTGTCAGGGTGGTTTGACCTCTACCCAAAAATTTGACCGGTATCTATGAATTTTTCTGAAATCTCCTCTGTATCTTTGTAACTACCATAACTGGAAATGGGAGCAAATTTTACCGCCAGATGTGTTTTCAGGCGACTCACAAACTCTGGAATCTTCTTTGTTATTATTGGACAAACACGTTGCATGTATGAACCAAATTCCGGCTTTACTTTCAAGCTGTCACAACAGACTTCTATGTGTCTGCGATAGGGGTGAAACTGTGACTCGGCCATGTTTGTTTAGGAAGCGAGTTGTAAGGAATATTTTTACGAAAATAGCATCTGGCTATGTTACTTAACACAACTGTCATTCCAAGCTGTTAGTGGAGTATAGATAATGTTTCAAAGGTCGGTATGTTAGTCTTAATGCATCGAAACTGACCGCAAGATCGTGTGTTTTATCATTTCGCCCTCTAGAAAGCAGACTGATTTCTTAACAAGTGAAAATATTTATTGGTTAAAACTATCTAGCTAATGTTGAAACTCTGCATTTAACTGTGTGTGCTGATATTATCTTTCTTTAATGAGACTTACACTTCTTCATTTTGATTCTGATCTCCTAATTTGCTCATTTTCTGGCACACTTTAACTTTTGTGCCTTTTGTAATAGTACCTTCGTTTAAGATGGTTATTCTGTTAGTATTAGTTATTCTATTATGTGTCACGCAAACAAAAAACCCTTTGGTTGGCACGCTCTCATCAATTTCTCTCAACGGTCATTTACTTACTACTGGGTCTGGTTTGGTTTGATGGTTAGGGCTCTCTACCCACAAACTGCTTCGAATGCTCCTCATCGAACATGCTCGCCCTTTCAGCCGTGGGGGCGTTATAATGTTACGATCATTAACCTACTATTGTTAATTGATAAAAGAGTAGCTCAAGAGTTGGCGGTGGGCAGTGTTAACTACTTGCTTTCCCTCAAGTCTACCACTACTAAGTTAGGGAGGATCAGCGCAGATAGCTTTGTGAGAAATTCAAAACAAAACAATCTTTTTATTCTGTGTGTCTGTAATGTACAACAGCATCTTGTTTTGAAAATCACTTAGAGTTTAATTTTGTACATTTCATTTTTTACTCCGTGATTGCATGGTTTTGTATTCAATGTTGTTTTTTTTTATTCTAGGTAGATCCGTCCCTACTACCAAATATAGGAGTTCAAACTCTTGAACTAATAAAACCGTCACTAACTACTGTATATCTGTCTCGACTACTCAGAATAAAGCTTGAAATTCCTAGACCAACACTATAACGCCAGTAGATCTGTCTCTACTACATTAATATAAGGCTGTAAATTCTTGGACTAATATTATAAGTAATGCCAGTAAATTTGTCTCTATTACCTAAAATAAGACTTGAAATTCATAGACCAACACTATAACGCCAGTAGATCTGTCTCTACTACCTAAAATAAGGCTTGAAACTCATAGACCAACACTATAACTCTAGTAGATTTGTCTCTACTACCTGAAATAAGCGTTTAAATTTTTGCCTCACATTATAAGTAATGCCAGTAAATTTGTCTCTTCTACCTAGTACGAGACTTGAAATTCTCAAACTAACACTGTGACTAGCGCCACTGGAAGAAAGACGTTTGATATGTTATTTTATCCATGGTAATCGAGAAAGGTTTGAATCGACAGCGCAGAATTACGAGTTTCGAGTTATAGTTTATAAATTAATTTAAGTATTTAATTTTAACTAAAAGTATCATGATCTTACTATTTACATATTAAAAAAATAAGGGTCGAAAGCACTTGGAATAGGTTAACATTTTTAATCGTAGTTTATAGAAATAAAATAAAAACCCTCATATTTAAGATTATATGTAAGTTTAGCAGAGCATGATTTTAGACGAATCTTAGAGTTCATTTTATAGCCTTAACCAAACTTTTATCGCTGACTGTCTTCTTTTAAATTTAAGGAACAGTTACCAACTTGACAATCTTTATTAGTAGTTTCTATAAATTACTTGTTCTTCTTGTCAGCAAGGCTATATTGGTTCTTAAGAAGCCATTCACGTGTAAAAGAACACGCCAACTTCAAATTCACCCACCAACTAAGTAAAGTGTATTAGAACATGCCCTTAGATAATGTGACGTTGTGGTTAATCCTAATTTGGTTAAGATCCTTACTAGCATTAGTGATGAACGAAGCATCTGTATGAAAGAATCCTTTGATTCCCAAACTGAGCTTAAAATTAACGTAGTTAATTTTTCCTTACTTTCCTTATTATTACATATCTCAGATTTCATTCTTCCACACAATCCGTTCACCATACGTGGTAGGCCCTGGCAAGGCCAGGTGGTTAGGCGCTCAACTTGTAATCTGAGGGTCAGGGATTCGAATTCTTGTCGCATCAAACACGATCGCCCCTTTTAGCTGTGGGGGCGTTATAATCTGACGGTCAATCCCACTATTTGTTGATAAAAGAATAGCCGAGGGTGGTGATGACTAGCTGCCTTCATTCTAGTCTTACACTGCTAAATTAGTAACGGCTAGTTCAGATAGTCCTCATGTAGCTCAGATAGTCCTCGTGATAACTAACAAACCATTCATGGTTTACATTTGTGTCCAGTGCTATTCGTAATTATCATTTTGTGTTTTACTGTATAACTAGTATTTTGTTACTAATAAAGTTTAGTACACCAGACAATAGTTATTTTATATCAGTCAAATAAATTATTGAAAATTATTCATTATCAGAATAATTGGGGCCTGGCATGGCCTAGCGCGTTAAGGCGTGCGCTTCGTAATCTGAGGGGCGCGGGTTCGCGCCCGAGTCGCGCCAAACATGCTCGCCCTCCTAGCCGTGGGGGTGTTATAATGTGACGGTCAATCCCACTATTCGTTGGTAAAAGAGTAGCCCAAGAGTTGGCGGTGGGTGGTGATGACTAGCTGCCTTCCCTCTAGTCTTACACTGCTAAATTAGGGACGGCTAGCACAGATAGCCCTCGAGTAGCTTTGTGCGAAATTCCAAAGAAACAAAACAAACAAACTCAGAATAATTTATTTTAATGTATTTTAATTCTTCGAAACTTATTCTAATGCCTTCACTTTTTGTTTTCTACTGTTAAGCAGAACTGTATGTTTTATGTAAACATACGTTTAACGATCTTAAAGAATTTAGTACAAAGAGAAAAATATTTACCATTTAGAAGAAACAGTAAGACGAACTAATACTTCAGACGAAGGAATGTTCTGTTTAAGCTATTGCGTTATCTGTAAGTTCATTTTAATCAATTTCGATACGTCTCTGTGGCCTTTACACACACAGTGCATGTAGCTCCAAAGAAACCTACAAAGTGAGATATTGACCAAAAAAAGCCGTTTTTTATCTGACGTAACATGACGTAGTTTCAGTTCTTATAAACACTCATCGTTACCTGATATTTGTCCATATTCGTCTGCTCAACGTGCTTTATTACCGCTCCATAGTTGTCCGCCATTTTTGCATCTTTGTGTGCTGTGTGATCGCTGCTGTCGAATTCCTATCTATTGTTGTTTCGTATCGGTTATTAGTTCGTCTGGCACACGTACTACATGTACAGTGTTGTCTGCAATACCTAATTATTTGTTTAATTTCTGTGAAATATACTGGGGTATAAAATACAAGAACAAACGATCTTATAACATTTTGACGGTCGATCATTAAAATAATATACAATATACCTCATTCATAAAACAACTTAAAAATATATTTTTCTTCAATTCACCTCCCATCATCTAAAAATGTCCAAGGAAGTTACAATTACTGAAGAATTATAAAAATCAATTCGCATTTGCAGTGGTAAAAAACACTACTTGCTCTCAGCTAAAATCACTTCTTTTGAGCACGAACACCCAACATTTCACACGGAACGAATTTTAAATGACTGTGATTACAAAGAATAACAGTACACTTCCAATATGAACAAACGTATGGAAAATAATAAAAACTAAGGCAATTTGTAAACATATTACATAAAAAAAAAACAATTCTTAAAGTAACTCTAATTGAAGACAGTCTACGAAAAATGAAACCCATTATCAAGAAATCGGAACTGCCTATTAAAGTTACAAAATGACCAGATGAGAATCTCAGAAGCCAACTTTCAAAACCTGTAGTATAATAAAGCCAACCGTCTAAACCCCAATACACTAGCCTCCAGTGTAATAAAGCAAACCGTCTGAACCCCAATACACTAGCCTCCAGTGTAATAAAGCAAACCGTCTGAACCCCAATAAACTAGCCTCCAGTGTAAAAAGCCAACAGTCTGAACCCCAATACACTAGCCTCCAGTATATAAAGGAAACCGTCTGAACCCCAATACACTAGCCTCCAGTATATAAAGGAAACCGTCTGAACCCCAATAAACTAGCCTCCAGTGTAATAAAGCCAGCTGTCTGATCCTCAATACACTAAGCTACAGTGTAATAAAGCCAACTGTCTGATCCTCAATACACTAAGCTACAGTGTAATAAAGCCAACTGTCTGATCCTCAATACACTAAGCTACAGTGTAATAAAGCCAACTGTTTGATCCTCAATACACTAAGCTACAGTGTAATAAAGCCAACCGTCTGAACCCCAATACACTAGCCTCCAGTGTAATAAAGCCAGCTGTCTGATCCTCAATACACTAAGCTACAGTGTAATAAAGCCAACTGAACCCCAATACATTAAGCTACAGTGTAATAAAGCCAACTGTCTGAACCCCAATACACAAAGTTGCAGTGTAATAAAGCCAACTGAACCCCAATACATTAAGCTACAGTGTAATAAAGCCAACTGTCTGAACCCCAATACACAAAGTTGCAGTGTAATAAAGCCAACTAAACCCCAATACATTAAGCTACAGTGTAATAAAGCCAACTGTCTGAACCCCAATACATTAAGCTACAGTGTAATAAAGCCAACTGTCTGAACCCCAATACACAAAGTTGCAGTGTAATAAAGCCAACTGAACCCCAATACATTAAGCTACAGTGTAATAAAGCCAACTGTCTGAACCCCAATACACAAAGTTGCAGTGTAATAAAGCCAACTGAACCCCAATACATTAAGCTACAGTGTAATAAAGCCAACTGTCTGAACCCCAATACACAAAGTTGCAGTATAAAAAAAAGCAACTATCTTAAACACGTTTATGATCTAAGAATGGATGTCTTGTTTCTTTGTCAACTTACATGTAGCATCTGCCATCATACATACATTGGTGGAAACTGAATAAGCCTACACACAAAGACAGGAGAACACCCTGGTTCACTTTAAAAATTCCATTCAATATAGAAAGACGAAGAACCGGATAATTTTAAACTAATAATAGCTGAGTAACTCCTGGCAAACCAACTTATTACCAAAGCCATTAAAGTCAGTCATGAAAACAATGTAACAAAGCTCCTCCTATCCAACAAGAATAACAGAGACAGAGAATAAAATGTATATATTTTTTTTATTTTTGTCTTACCTTTTGTTCTTTCAATCATTATTTTCGAAAACAATTTTTAGTTCTTTATATAGCAAGCTATATTTCCGACTATGAGCTCCACTACACATGTTTGTTTTTAAGCATAAAGCTACACCGTGTATACCCTCTAAAAGTATCTAAATCCAATTTTAGAGTTACAAGTTCTCGTACTTGCCACCTAGATTGGTTCCTTTATTTCTTGTAGTGTCAAATTCACGCTATAAAATATATTAGAATTCCTTACTCAAACCAGTCACGGTTTGTGTTTGACTGGCTCTTGAAGAAGATGTAAAGCGAAGCGTTCAGAGTCCAATTAAGTAGCAAAAATAATAAGGTTCTTATTATACAGTTATATACTCCAAAAACTAATATACAAAATTTATAAGTCATTAAAAATCGGTCCAGGATGGGCACTGGATCGAATCCCCGTCAACCACCAAACATGCTCGCTCTTTCAAACGTGGGAGCGTATAATGTCACTGTCAATCCCACTATTCGTTGGTAAAAGAGTAGTCCAAGAGTTGGCGGTGGGTGGCGATAACTCCCTGCTTGTCCTTCAGTCTTACACTGCTAAATTAGGGACGATTAGCACAGATAGTCCTCGTGTAACTTGTGCGAAATTCAAAAGCAGACATTAAAAACTCTAAATCTTTTTCAGAATTGGTTTTAATTGTTCTTCGTATCAAAAGAATGTCTCCTAGTTAGAATATTTACAAAATTTAAAAGAGTAACTGGCCCGGCATGGCCAGGTGGTTAGAGCGCTCGACTTGCAATCTGAGGGTCGTGAGTTGGAATCCCCGTCACACCAAAAATGCTCGCCCTTTCAACCGTGGGAGCATTATAACATGACATCACTCTCACTGTTCGTTGATAAAAAAGTAGCTCAAAAGTAAACGGCAGGTGGTGATGACTAGCTGCTTTCTCTTTAGTCTTACACTGCTAAATTAGGGACGGCTAGCGCAGTTATCTCTCCTGCAGCTCTGCGCGAAATTAAAAAATAAACAAACAAAAGAGCAACCAAAGCAAAAGTCTTCGTTATAAATGCTTATTTCCGGTCATTGAAGTAAAGAAGGGTATATAATTTGAGGACTGCTCAGCAATAAGGAATGAAGTTTGCTCGACTGTCTATAAATTACATATTTTTTAATAAAAGTTCATAATTTAAATACATGTGTTTATATATATAGTGAAATTAAATAATTACATTGAAATAGGTGAATAAAATCATGAGTATGAATTGCGTTAAAAACAGCAAATCCCAACTTCTGATTAATTATATTATAACAATAAATTTTAAGCCATAAACAAAACACATTAAAATCAAACAAAATAGGCTGCATATTTTTAGAAAGATTCTATGGCACAAGCAACAACGTGGGATTATAAATTGTATCCTAGGTTTTGGAGGTGACTGCGGAAATAGGACTTACATTGCGGTGAGGATACACCGTCCATCAGTCTTAACCTCCAGTTCGCTTGTCTCACATAAGAAAATTAGAAATTTAAAAATTAGTAGAGCGAGATGTGGGTGCTCGAGCCCACAACGTCCCACATCTATATCACCCTTCACTGTCTGGAGACAGTTGTGGGAAGGTGACTGCTCTCTCATTTTGATAAACAAGTTATATTTTTTTATTTTAAAAAATGAATTAGTGTAAGCAATAGGGTGAAAAGTATTTAGAGCAGGACATGTAAGACATCTTTTCCTATTACATTTGCAGCAATATAATTACTATAACCAGCTTGCTTGGATAAATTATAGTTTAAATTTAATACGTCACTAGTTAAAGTTAAACTTCATAAAGTTTCAAAAAAGCAATAGAAGGTGCAACATAGTCAGCGATCATTCACATACATTGAATAAATTTTAGTGAAATTAAATAATTACATCCAAAAGAAGCCAAATAAGTAAACAAAATCATGAGGAAGGATGCGTTAAAAACAGCAAATCTCAACCTCTGATGTCGTGTTAATTAGTACCTCTACCATATTGGGGGCAGGAATGCTAGCTTCAAGAGGTTAGTTTTATCTTATTTACCCCTAAATGATTGTACCTTATTTTATTTTTTTATTTTCAGTTTTTTATTTATTTATTTTTATTTTTCATCTTTGTATGTTTATCTTTTTTCTTATTCTTATTTTAACTTGGGAGAGCAGTCGCCTTCCCACAACTGTCTACAGACAGAAAAGGGTAGTATAGATGTTGGACGTTTTGGGCTTGAGTACCCACATCTCGCTCTCCTACTTTCTAAATTTGTAATCTTCTTATAAGTGACTAGCGTATTGGAGGTTAAGACCGGTGTTCCGGTGGGTCCTACTTCCGCAATCACCTCCAAAACCTAAGATACATTTTATAATCCCATGTGGTTACTTGTACCATAGGATCTTTTTTTTTTAATATGCAGAGTATTTTGTTTAATTTTAATGTATTTTGTTTATGGCTTAAAATATATATATATGTGTGTATGTATGTGTTCAATTAAATTATTTTTTATACATAATCCTATTGCGTTAAATATATAAATTGGAAAATAAATTAGTTATATTTGCAGTAATAAGTAGTAATTATACGTGCAAAGTCACAATAAAATATTCTTACATCATTGTTGCAGTGCACAGATTGAAACTGTATAACGAAATATTGAGTGAAGTATTTTAGTTAAGTTTTCAAGTAATGATCATTCTTAAGATATAAGAATCAGTAGAGCCATTGCTAATTTTCGCAAGAAAAACTCTTCAAATAAGATATTAAATCCTAATAGTTAACGTTATTTTAGTTTAAGAGCCCGTTTTCAAAACATTATAATATACAATAAAAAATTAATGCATTTTCACACAAAAGTTTACATAAATTATCATATGAAGTTTTTCCATCTTCTGTTTCTAGTTGCTTAATGGTCCATCACTTGAAAGACATTCAAGACAATGTTCTAATATACTAAAAAAATGACAGACTTAGCTTGGTTGCAACTGTGAATATTTTTAGAAATAAACAAGTTCCAGAATTTTCTGAAGTGTAACTTCATATTTCATTGTTTAATAATAAAACGTATTCAGTTTTGTTATAAACGTTATAACATAAAATATCTTACCTTACCTCTTAAGTTCTTTAGAAAATTTACAACGTAACTAATGTTTAATTTCAATACTTTTTTACGCCCCTTCCCCCACTGACACACATTCCGCAGTCGTACAAATGTTTTTGCTTAGTTCACTTACTCGTGTTATAATTTTATATTGCTATACTCGATTAACACATGGTCTAAGCTAACCTTACTGACGTACAGATATTTTTGCTTAGTTTACTTACTCGTGTTATAACTTCATGTTGCTATTCTTGATTAACACATGGTCTAAGCTAACGTTACTTGTAATTACTTAATTACCTTAACTACGTATTTTTGACATGTTGATAGAATCTAGGTGAGAAAGAAGATACTCTATTTTACAAAGAAAATTACAATGGTACTGTAGTATTTAATTTAAATGTAATTTCGTGTTAATAAATAATTATAATTCTATAGAACTATCTTTATTAATTAATATTTAATTCTTCCAGAATACTTTCCTGTTTATACTGAAAACTTACAACAGCAACGACACATTATTTTTTTTTTCATCCAAACATTTAAATCTTGTATACCCTAACGCAGGTTTAACATTTTTACTATTTTATAATGATAAATTACCGGATAAAATGAGAGTATTCTATTAATAATAAACTAATCTTTACAAAGTAATTAATGTAATCACATTCGTCGCATCTTTTAACGCAAAAGCTAATTAAAATATGAAACCGCAGAAGTTTGACGTGTGTTATATAGCATCGTAATTGCATGAATGGTTTCAGTTTAAAGCAGCATATTGTATATTGTTATGTATATTACGACAGAGATTAATTTATTTGTCATCGTTTGTATCAGCGGAACCATCGTTAATCTCGAACGCAAAGCATATGAAATATTTCAAAATTAAAACGATTGCATTACGAGAATACAGATCACTGCGACATTACATTTCATACAAGTAAAAAAAAAAAAAAAAAGGAAAAGCCATCAGCTAACACAGTTCCAGTTTATTTAATACCAGTACCAATATTTCAACCTTAGATTATCAATATAACAGAAGCACTGAAGACTGGATCACACTGAACATGGGTGTTTCCCGTAGCTTTGTATAACATTATTACGGCTTCGTTGTATTAACATTGAATAGTTCATGCGAAGGATATTCACTGCTTCTCTTTATCCGTGACCTGGCATGGACTAACGGTTAGGGCGTTAGACTCACAATCTGCGGGAGCAGGTTGTAACCTTGTCACTGAACATGCACTCTTTTTCACCATGGGGACGTTATAATTTAACGGTCAGTCCCAAGAGCTGATAGTGAATGATGTTGACCATCTGTCTTCCCTCTACTCGGAGCCCGGCACACCCAGGTGGTTAAAGCACTCGGCTCGTAATCCGAGGGTCGCAGGTTCGAATCCCTCTCACACCAAACATGCTCGCCCTTTCAGCCGTGGTGGCGGTATAATGTGTCGATCAATCCCACTATTCGTTGGTAAAAGAGTAGCCCAACAGTTGGGTTGGCGGTGGGTGGTGATGATTAACTGCCTTCTCTTTAGTCTTACACTGCTACTGCTAGGAACACCTAGTGCAAATAGCCCTCGTGTAGTTTTGTGCGAAATTCAAACCAAAACCAAACCGTCTACTAAGTCTACTCAGTCATTTCTAAATTAAAAAGTCATTAGCGTTGATAACGTTCGAGTAGTTCTGCGCGAAATTCAATAGAACGAACAAACTCTTTACTCATATTGAATACTTTCGGCGAAAAGTGTCTGATGTTTCTCTTTATTGTATTAAACAGCTCATGTGAAGGATGTTTACTATTTCTGTTTCTTCCTATGGAACAGTTTGTGCGCAAGATTTTTGTTCTTTATCTATATAATTATTCCTACTGAATAGCTCATTCACAGGGTAATTATTTCTGTTTATTCATATTGAACAGTTTATGTGAAAGGTACTCGCTGTTCCTGTTTATCCATTATGAGCAGTTCATACGAGAGGTACTATCTGTTTCTGTTTATTCTTATTGAACAGTTCATGCTAGGAGTATTTTCTGTTATTGGCTCACACAACTTCCTTCTGGTGACAAAGTCGTTAAAGGAGAAAATGTAAGAAATAACGTTGGCATGTTTTATTGGTCATTAGTAATATTTGTATACAAACAGCGACCCCTATGTTGAAACACAATTTTTGGAATTTTGAAAATAAATATTTTTTTCATAATATAAAACGGCGGTCTTACCGTACAGTAACTATGATTTTTTTTGTAATTACTTCCATCGAATTCATAATTAAACGTGCCGATTGTGAATTTTGAAAAACATGAGTCAATAACTGTATGAAAAGAAACATTAATGAAGATTTTACGCTTTCAGTTGAGAATTATTAAGTGACCACAAATAATTAAATGTATTACGTTTAATTTCTTTCGAACTCTAACTGATATCCTTACGTTGAATTATATTGTATTTCATCATTATCATCAGAGGGCGCTGTACCCATATTCAAATATCGCGATGTTGTCACGCATGGAAAGTAAAGTGCATATGTTTGAATTTAGAGAATGTTCACTTGAAATTCCAGAGTTTTCGCAATTTTTATTGATTTTGTTTATAATAGGTTGAAGCCATTCGAGTCATTAAGAAATAAAAATAACACACTTTATTTTTTTATTTAAACGTTGTAAATAGTATTACTGATTTTTAATTAACAAAGTGCTTGTCGGGTTTGGCAGTGCTGTATATCACTAACCAGCATTGTTAAACAGTGTATTTGTGACTAGAGGGAGTGACTGTACCCTGGATGGAAGTTATGTTAATTCACGATTAATGAAAGGCTATTGTACGAGATGAAAAGTTACTTCCCTTATGTGTACCCTCCGTGGAAGAGAGGTATGTCTGCGGACTCACACCGCTAAAACCCAGGTTTCGATACCCGTGGTGGGGGCAGAGCACAGATAGCCTATGATGTAGCTTTGTGCTTAATTTAAAACAAACCAAATCTTATATGTAATTGTAAAAAAAACACCCATAAAAACTTTAAGATACAAAAGGTGAAACCGCAAGTTTATTTTTGTTTCCACATGAACTCAATAAATTTTCATGCCAGATATGATGAAGATTCATTAGTTGATGGTTAAACAGAGGCAAAAAACGCTCATAAAAACCTCAAAAGTGAAAACTAAACATTTGTATGAAGCTTCATACCAAATATGGTGAAGATCTATCTGCACCCTGCGAAGTAGTTACATGAGACAACAGATACCTATATAGATGAATTCAGTGTATAATTGTGTCTTGTAAACATTAATCTTGTAAAGATTAGTTTTCCCACTCGTGTGTAGTACAACCAGTAATTCATTATTGTTCATATGTGATCCAAACAGTAATTTAATATTTTTCATGTATGGTCCAACCAGTAATTCAATATTCAGTGATGACGAGAAAACCCACTTTTAGAGAAAAATATATATGTTTGTTTTGGAATTTCGCACAAAGCTACTCGAGGGCTATCTGTGCTAGCCGTCCCTAATTTAGCAGTGTAAGACTAGAGGGAAGGCAGGTAGTCATCACCACCCACCGCCAACTCTTGGGCTACTCTTTTACCAACGAATAGTGGGATTGACCGTCACATTATACACCCCCACGGCTGGGAGGGCGAGCATGTTTAGCGCGACGCGGGCGCGAACCCGCGACCCTCGGATTACGAGTCGCTTAAACGCTTGGCCATGCCAGGCCCCAAATTATATATATGTAAAAACGGCTGGTTTGGGTTGAGAAAAATTTTATGAAGAGGAGCGAACAACGTCTCGACCTTCTTCATTCATCGTCAGGTTCACAAAGAAAGAAAGAGGTATCTCACCAATAGTTGACCACATGTTTGAAGAGGATTGTATAATTGAGTGTATGAATGTAGAGGGCGTGCTTAGATATTTGATTATATTTATTAATGTAGGTATAAAGGTCAGTTATCGGTCAGTTACCTCTTTCTTTCTTTGTGAACCTGACGATGACCGAAGAAGGTCGAAACATTGTTCGCTCCTCTACATAAAAATTTTCTCAACCCAAACCAACCATTTTTACATATAGTAATTCAATATTGTTCATGTGTGGTACAACTAGTAATTCATGATTGTTCATGTGTGGTCCAACCAGTAATTCAATATTGTTCATATGGGGTCCAACCAGTAATCCAACATTGTTGATGTGTGGTAGAAGCAGTAATTTATTATTGTTCATGTGTGGTCCAACCACATGTAGTGCAACTAGTAACTCTCGATTTTTCATATATAGTACAACCAGTAATTTAATGTTGTCCGTCTACGATCTTCCCACTTATTCAACACTATGCATAATGGTCCAAGCTGTGATTTCATACATTTTTGCTGAATGAAAGTTAATACAGTAAGGTTACGTAAAAGGACGAAATGATGGTTCACCCCCACCCCTCGAAATTTGAACGCAGAGAATTTTTACTAGTTTTGTTTTCTTGCTTTAAACATCCATCTCGGATTATAAAGATACCTTGCAAATTGCATATATTGTCAGTCATCGCTGATGTCAAATATTGAACTTTTCGTGTTTCTTCGCAACACGAATCATTAACTGAAGTAGTTTATTCGCCAGCCTCCCCTTCTGGAAAGCTTTCCTAGCCTAGGAACTAGTTGTACTGAGTGCATAGAATGCGTACCACCGTTCGTAACCACCGTTCTAAAACGAGACGAAAGTTATTTTGTGGTTGTTGCAATCGCACGCAAGCCATAAATCATTTGATTTAGTATCAATTAACCACTTGGCCAAGACGTGCGCTGACATATTAGTCATCTGTTTTCTGTTTAAAAGTAACTAGTGTTTGTTATATTGTTCTTGTTTCAAGTGCCTTTATAAATAATAATATAGTGAAACTTATGTGGTTGGTTTGTAGTCAAGCACAAAGCTATACAATGGCTACCTGTGCTGTGCAAACCATAGGTATCGAAACTTCGTTTATAGCGTTGTAAGTCCGCAGATTTATTTGAGATAAAAATAACTTGGTATGAATATTGAAGTTTCTCGTGTCAAGAAATGTGTTATAAGTGAATATATAAATAATATTAAAACTAAATAAACACATTTGTCGTTGCTTAAACACGTACATAAAATAATAATAGTAATAATATTTGTGGGTATGTCTGTGTTGTTAATAAAATGATATCTGAATCTTCAGAAACTACAGATTATTAATATTGTATTATTTACAAGAATACCTATGATACTCTCGTCTTATAATAATACCTATAACGCTCTTATTTACAATATTACCGATAGTACTATTCTTTTACAATAATACCTACAATGCTCTTGTTTTACAATATAACATATAATCATCTTGTTTGAGTATCTCAATTCCACACTTAGAAATAAAACATGTAAATAAATTGCTGCTTCACTTCGTACCCAAACTCATAAGAAACTAAAGTTCCAACAATTCAAGTTCCAGTTGTGACAAGACTTCATCAGTTATTCATTGCCCTAAAGTAATGTAGATATAGCCCGCTGTTTGACATCGATGAAACAATAAAATAAAAAAATGTGTCTTATTAACTTATTTCCCACAAGGAATTCTGGAATTTGAACAAATGTATCCAGTATAACAGAACTAATGAGCTTACTGTTTATTCAGCCATTTAACTCACGATCGTTTCTTTTTGTATTTCGTAAACATTAATGATAACAGTAGCAAAATATCGTAAGTTTATTTTACGTTTCAACCTTCTATTGCTGTTGTTTATTTCCTTAGAATCGTGACTATGTACGATTTTCATTTGCATATGTTTGAATAAAACAACATATGAATCAATATTTACATATATTTATACTAGAGTTAAACAAAAATGAACAAAAATGTTTAGAAGTGAGTAGTTTTCCGAGACTTGCGACTGTAAATGTATATCACTTTCACATATCAGCCCCAAATATAGTCTCCCATCATGTTTTCGTTATACGCTCCTTGATAGTGGCGTTTAAGTCCAGTATATCTTGGTGGAAGCACTCGCCTTGCTCCTCTGAGTATGCTTCCATGTTCACCTTGAATTTATCAAGATGGGCGAAAGTCCAAGGATATGGACTTTCACGGACATCCTGCAGTTTATTTTGCCGAAGTTCTTCACCAAACCCTCAACCAGTTCCACATAATTTTCGGCCTTGTGATTGCGCAAATGTCCCAAACCACTGCGACAAAGCTGCCCCAAGCGTTTTTTCCCTTCCTGCTGAACTTCATGGGAAATTCTGTGCACTCCAAGGTCTTCTTTATTTGTGGTCTAACGAAGACACCAGCCTTGACCTTTGCCTCAGAGAGCTTAAGGAAGAAGTCTCGAAGGTACTTGAAGGCTGCAGATTCCTTATCAAGAGCTGTGACAAATTGTTTCATAAGACCTAATTTTATGTGCAATGGTGTGTGTGTGTTTTTCTTATAGCAAAGCCACATCGGGCTATCTGCTCAGCCCACCGAGGGGAATCGAACCCCTGATTTTAGCGTTGTAAATCCGGAGACATACCGCTGTACTAGCGGGGGGCATGTGCAATGGTGGGAACAACATTTTCTTGAGGTCCACTAGTGGCTCACACTTGACATTGTGCCTCCCCACAGAGAACTCGGTCCGTTGTGGCCAGTGCTTCCTGTTGTACTGCTCTGTGGTGTCCCTGCTATCCCAAAGGTAAAGATAATAGGGAAACTTGGGAAAGCTTCCTTGGAGACCCATCAGGAATGCCACTATTTTGAAGTTTCCGATAACCTCCCAGCCATACTCATCATACTTCAAAGCTTCTTGTAAGGTCTTGACACTGTTGTATTCCTCTTTGAGGTGCACCGAAAGATATTTAAATTTTAAAAGGTCTAAAATTTGTATAATATAAAATATTACTATTCAACAAACAAAAATTGTCCGTCTTACCTTCTAGAGTTTTTTATGCAGTGCTCGCAGGTAAAATGAGGTGCCCAGGGTTTGTCTTTATCCCCGACAGGCATGCCGAAATATGCCTTGTAGGTTTCACACACTTTAGCAGATGCTGTTACAGAGCACTTTTTCGCTCTTGTCTTCATAAATTGACCACATACATAGCAGAATGCGTCTGGAGAATGCTTGCAGATTCTTGATGCCATCTCTGATAAAATCAGATAGGTCTATGTGTTCACTTAGAACTAAACTGAAGTAATGAGTGGTGAGCCCCTGTACATATATATTACTAAGGAAAGTTCTAGAAAATTCTCTTAGCTCTAGAACATTCTAGAACGTTCTTAAAAATTCTTGTAAGTTCCAGAAAATTCTCTATCAGCTACTCAGCACTGAATCTATCCGGAATGTTCTGGAAAATGAGTAAATTTGAAAATTTCATTACCCAGGTCACAAAAGCAAACTTTAAAGAGAAAAATAGATATTTTCCATTTACTTTAGGCATAAGCAATTGCAAAATAACACTTTCTGCCCACGAACAAGAAAAGTAAAAATTTTGTTACATAGTGTTATATACAGGGAAAGCAGTTAGTTCCTAATTTTAGATTGATAGATCACAATGAAAACAGCTCGTCACTAATTTTGAACTAATATGTTACTGTGAAAAAAAGCTAGTCCCTAATTTTGAACTGCTATATTACATGAAAAGCAGCTAATAAACAGCTTCCTCAGCTGCTCTTATCATATAATCAAATTTGATCATCACTCTCATGATGACTTAGACCATATCAAACAGTAAAGAATCTTGAAAAACAAAAACAAAACCTTGCAGGGACTGTTTCCTACACGTGTAATATCAATCAATGTATTCAACTGTAATATCCAACCATACGTTAATATTATTGAGTATCACAACCTTATCTGTCAAACAGTAATAAATAAATCATAACAGTAACTAAAAGTTATATGATTTATCTACGTGATAATTATAAAACTATCACAGATGGTATGAAGGTTCATAATATCACTTCAGAAAACGATTTAAAGACTTCAAACATTTGATTATTAAACAGAAAAATTACTTTTCGAAGTTTAATGTTTCAGTTCTCAGCATCTTTCTGTTTCTCCATATATCCATCTGTTACGCATTTAGAAATGTTCTCAAGTGGCGCAACGGTATGTCTGCGAACTTACAACGCTAAAATCCGGGTATCGGTACCCGTGGTGGGCAGAGCACAGATAGTCCATCGTGTAGCTTTGTGCTTAATTCGAAACAACAATAATAACGTTTAGAAATAACTAAATAATTAAAATAAAATGGTTTTCCTCAAATTTGACGTATTTCAGAACAGATATCATATTCCAACACAACATACTATTATATCATTTTATAATATTCTGACACAACATACTATTATATCATTTCATCATATTTCAACACAACATATTATCATGTAATTCTATAGTAGGTGCCCAGCTCAAATACATAAATGTGCTTTGAAGCTTTGGAAAATTTTAATTTAATTTCCAAGAGCCAACTGTCTCTTTTATAAGATATAGCTGAGAAGTAAAGAGAACTATGTATAGTTATTATGATATATTCCTGATTTTAACCAGTGCAAAAGCTCCGAGACAGATTTCCAACAATGAGCAAGAGGAGAACAAAACCTTGGTAGACATAAAGAAAACAACTTATTATCAAATCATACAACAAAATTACTTAATACATCGACAATTACAAAATAAAGTCAAAGTTTTTCAAACTGAGCTGTAGAGCATCAATCAGGAAGGGCAAATAATTGGAAGATTACTCGTTATCAGAATACAAACTTCACTCGAGAAGAGAGTTTGTTTTGAATTTCGCGTAAAGCTACACGAGATCTATCTGCACTAGCCGTCCCTAACTTAGAAGTGTAAGACTAGAAGGAAGACAACTAGTCATCACCACCAACCGTCAACCCTTGGGCTACTCTTTTACCAACGAATAGTGGAATTGACCGTCACTTTATAACGCTCCCACGGCTGAAAGGGCGGACATATTTGGTGTGATGGAGATCCGAACCTGCGACCCTAAGATTATGAGTCGAGTGCCTTACCCACATGGCCATTATGGGCCTGAGAAGAGGAAACCAAGAACCCTGGATATATTGATCTCTCATCGCGAAAATCCAAGAATTGAAAATTATAATATTAATTTAAAATGTATATTTGATTACTAGCCAGATATCCTACCGTTTTGTTGATGGGTTAAAAAGTGCTCTTTTATATTTTACAAAAAATATTAAGTAATTATTGTGTACTGACAAATTTCAAAATGAAAACACGCAACTTATATGATACAGCACTGCCATCTAGCCATATATTTGAACACAATTAAAAATAAACCATTTTAAAGTGCTATATACACTGCTGGTCAAAATCTTAAAGCCAATGAACATAAAAAAAAAATATGCATTTTGCGTTGTTAGACTCAACCACTCAGTAGAGCTTCGAAAGATGAAAATAAGAAAAGGAAAAATAAAAATAAAAAACTTTTTTAGCATTTAATAAGAAAAATTTGAACACTATGAAATGAGCCTAAATACTAGCTGACCAAAAGTTTAAGACCATACTGAAACGAAGCGTTAATCGGTAAACATATAACGAAATTTAGTCATTTGTGTTCAAGTATTGGTGTTGTCAACATCTCCCACTGACATCTCCTGTATGTTACATTGGATAAAAACATGGCAAAGGCCAATGTAGCCAGCTGCTGTTTGACGCCCCTATGTAACCTTCCATTGTTCCATGGAAGGAGAAAGCTCCCCAGAGCATGATGGAATCTCCTCCACTGTGTCGTGTAGAAAATGTCTCCGGTGGGATGTTTTTATCGTGCCAGTAACGTTGGAAGCCATCTGAACCATACAGGTCAAATTTTTTCTCATCAGAGAACAAAACCTTCTTCCACTTTTCTACGTCCCATGTTTGGTGTTTCTCACCATAATTTAACCGAGCTGTTACGTGGTGTGGAAGGAGGATTGGCCTTTGAAGACGTTTACCTGTCGAATCCTCCTGCTCAACGCCGGCGAAACTTTCTTGAGCCGATCACTTGAAATTCTCGTTCCGTATCCCTCAGGGTCTTTCAAGAAATTTGCAACAGCAGTTTTACAATGCCCAATGTTGAGAGAGCATCCATATTGACTGAAGGCCCTCGCTTATGTGGAAATAACTGGAGCTTTCAACAAGACAACGCTGCAATCCACAATGCCCGCAGAACAAAGGACTTTTTCATGGCGAGTAACGTGATTCTTTTGGACCATCCAGCGTGTTCGCCCGAACTGAATCCCACTGAAAATGTTTGGGGGTGGATAGCAAGGGAGATCTATAGAAATGGACGTCAATTCCAAACAGTGCATGATCTTCGTGAAGCCATCTTCACCACTTGGAATAACATTCCAGCCAGCCTTCTGCAAACGCTTATATCGACCATGCCAAAGCGAATTTTTGACGTTATTCGCAATGATGGCTGTGCAACTCACTACTGAAACCTCTTGTTGGGCAATTCCCACCCTGTTTAAGACTTCTTTCTGGTATGGTCTTAAACCTTTAATCAGCTAGTATTTAGGCTTATTTCAGTGTTCACATTTTCCCTATTAAATGCTAAAAAAGTTTTTTATTTCTATTTTTTACTTTTCTTATTTTCATCTTTCGAAGCTCTACTCAAATAAGTGGTTGAGTCTAACAACGCAAAATGCATATTTTTTTCTCTGTGTTCATTGGCCTTAATATTTTGGTCAACAGTGTATTTATATGTGTGTATATATATTAATTCTACAGTTTCACGACTTCACTTTAAATCGCCCCCACCCCATCCACACCAAGGGTAAGCAAAGCACAGATAGCACATTATATAGCTATATACTTAATTAAAACTAAGCAATCACTTTACACAATCGCGTGTTCATGTTTCCACCACATTTTTCAAAAGAAAATAAAAAACATATTGTAACAGTGAAAGATTAACAATTACGAGTACAAGAATTTCTGTATTTAACGGTCAGCCACTGAGCCACACTCTGTTTTACTTTAAATCATCACTTACTTCAAGACACTTGCAACATTGCACAATAGCAAGTCTTCAAATTATGAATAATTTCCATACAAATCAATTACATGTTTCATTAGCTAAAACATCTTAGCGTCTGCTTCAAAAATGAAAGCGATTCCTACTAATAATGGAACTCTGGATTTAATTTTTAAAACACTTCAAATTTTTCTTGTGACTTTCCCAAACTTTTGCTCCATATTTGGTTTCCTTTTTAACTATTATTATATGAAGTTTGCAAGTAATTGTCAGTTTTTGACTTAAATTTACATGCTTTTTCAGAGGATAATTATTAGTATTTTATTAGTTGTTTCGTGTCGTTTCGGCATTAAAGCAGACAACACTATTTCCAGATTAAGATTGTGTACAACTTCTTTGACTTTAAATACAGTTTTTCTTCGAAGTGCCATTATTCATAGTAGTGGTATATATGGTTTAATTTTCCGGTTGCTAACCCTGTCTAACTTACATTCTAATTTCTAATAGTTGTAATTCAAGATACTAGATGTCAGGCCAATCGAACCCTCATGAAATTTGAATTTTTCCAAGTTAAACTTCATTTTGTTTCTTAATTTAGAAGTAAGTATAATATAATCAAAATCATTTCGTCACGCTGCTTTAAAATCCTTTTTACTATAACAATAAAAATGTTTAACTTACTTATATGCAACAACATTTACACACCGTAAACTCAGTAGGAATGTTAAGAAAAATATTGCACAAATAGTCTGGTTCATAAATAAATGTACGTATGCTTCCAATAAAACGATTGTGCATGCTTTAGCTCGATTTGTTTCAAATGTAAACAATCTCAAGACGCAGTTACTTTCATCTAACGCCGTATAAATATGTATAACATGATTACAAGTAAGCTCTTCCCGACCCAAGTTTGCCCTGTTGGCTTGTTTGTCCGGACTGTGAATCCAAAGTTTCAACGTTTTGTGTTCCATTACTGTAAAAGACGCTTCACACTATGAAGACCTGAGTGTGTTAGAAGAGAGAAGTCCCATTATTCAACCAGACAAAGATTACTCAAGAGTTGGCGATTAGTACTATTAAAAAACTGACTTTTCTAAAGTGTGTAATTTTAATAGTAGGAACAGTTTTGCACAGATAGCCTGTTAAGTAGTTTTGCGTGAAGTTCTGAAAAGAATAAACAAATAAGTTTTCCTCGTTGTGTACAAATACGTCTAAATTGACAACAAACCATTTCTCTCAATTCGCAAAATCGACTGAACATTTCATTCGTAAAATCGTTTCTTTGAAAGAATATAGATGGTGCTCTTCTACTAGCTAGCAATATCATCACATTCAAAATATTTTTATAGAAATACTGATAAACATGTCCAGGTAGATAAGACACTCGACTCGTAATCTAAAGCTCTCGGATTCGAATCCCTGTCACATCAAACATACTCGCCCTTTTAGCTGTGTGGGAGTTATAACGTGACTGTGAATCCCACTCACTATTCGTTGTAAAACAAGTAGCCCAAGAGTTGGCGATTAGTGGTGATGATTAGCTGCCTTCCCTCTAATCTTACACTGCAAAATTACGGACGACTAGCGCAGATAGCCCTCGTATAGCTTTGCGTGAAAATCAAAGCAAACAAACAATACTGATAAAACCAATTTGTGTTAACTTATAAATAATGAAAATATCAAATGAATGCTTTTCCAACTGAGAAAACCGAGGCTTCGAATTCTGGCAATTAATCGAAACAAAAGACAAGTTGAGATATTTGTAAAACGTCACAGACAATAAACTGTATCATTGTCAGGATGAATAACAAAATCAACACTTCACTGGTGCTTGAATTCTATTAACGAAGGACTAGAAGTATATATTGTTGTCTGAATAATCTCAAGTACGAAAGACTGGAAGCATACATTGTTGTTTGAATAATATGAATAACAAAGGACTGGAAGCATGTATTGTTGTTACAATAATCTGAATAACGAAGGATTGAAAGCATGTATTGTTGTGTGAATAATCTGAATAACGAAGGATTGAAAGCATGTATTGTTGTGTGAATAATCTGAATAACGAAGGATTGGAAGCATGTATTGGTGTTTGAATAATCTGAATAACGAAGGACTGGAAGTATGTATTGTTGTAACAATAATCTGAATAACGAAGGATTGAAAGCATGTATTGTTGTGTGAATAATCTGAATAACGAAGGATTGGAAGCATGTATTGGTGTTTGAATAATCTGAATAACGAAGGACTGGAAACATGTATTGTTCTTACAATAATCTGAATAACAAAGGATTGGAAGCATGTATTGGTGCTTGAATAATCTGAATAACGAAGGACTGGAAACATGTATTGTTCTCTGACGAATTGTTCTCTGTTCACCATTTTCTGTACGTAGTAAATAAATACACGCAGATAACTGTACGATTTTCTTTGTTTTGTTTTTTTTAATTAAGCACAAAAGAACACAATGGGCTGTTTGTGCTCTGCTCATTATGAATATTGAAATCTCCTTTCTAGCCGTCACATTGATGGGCAACTGTATAACACTAGGAGAGTGTAATGATGTGGAAGAAACATTCTGGAATATTCACATCATTAGAACAATTATATCGAATCCTAAAAAACTAATATAGTTACATAACAACTAGGCTACTCTTTATATAAACAAAATGTATTGGACTTGAGAACCAACCCAACCTAGATGTCTTCGCTGCTATACATCTAAGTATTTAACTTTACAAATGGGCCGGTCTGGTTAGGTGGTTAGGGCGCTCGACTCGTAATCAGAGGTCCCACCAAATATGCTTTCTATTTTAACCGTGAGGACGATATAATTGACAGTTAATCTCAGTATTCTTGGTAAAGGAGTAGCCCAAGAATTGGCGGTGAATGGTGATAATTAGCTGCTGTCTCTCTTGTCTTTCACTGCTAAGTTAGGGTCTGCCAGCGCAGATAGCTCTCGTGTACTTTGCACGAAATTCAGAACAAACAAAAAACAAAACTTCATAAAGAAATAATTATACAGTCGGAAGAGTACGTTGAAAATCTCTATCCGATAAATTTCGTTTTATGGTATTTCAGCAGTAAGTTTGAAAAAAAATGTGAAAAATTTTCAGTTTTTTTTTTACATACTTTTGTAATAAAGGCTTAACTCCATGTAAATAAATATATAATTCAAAATGTTTTACTGAGCTCATTGGTATTCGTTCTAATATTTTAAATAAATAAATGTGTAAATATGAAGTTTGTAGTCTAATGTTAATCTCAGTCAACGTTACAAAGGTGAGTTGATGTTTGTAATTACAAAATAATCCGAAACGATCCGTGCTTCTTTTTTGTACGAGGTTCAAGCGCCACCTGATGGTTAGTAAAGCGAACTATGAAACCGAAGGGCCATTGTTTTTCGCTTCCTTCCTACGAAATCGCTTCCGGAACTTTAAAGACGTGGGTGCGTTATAACAAAGATGGTTAAATCCCAAAATTCGATTATAGTAACACACAAGGAGCAGAAGGTCGATACTTTACTGATTCCGTTTCTATAGTATATAAGTCCAATATTAAGTATGGCTGGTGCAGGTGGCTCTTGTGTAGCTTAGAATAAATTTCCGAAACAGCTTTATTCGATGACTTTTCTCTGTGGGTTAAGACGTTCGACTCGTAATCCGAAGGTTGCGGTTTCGAATCCCCGTCGCACCAAACATGCTCGCCCTTTCAGCCGTAGGGACGTTATTATGTTATGGTCAATCCCATTATTCACCCCTAAAAAGAGTAGCCCAAAAGTTGGCGATGGGTGGTGGTAACTAGCTGCCTTCCCTCTAGTCTTACACTGCTAAATTAAGGACGGCTAGCGCAGATAGCCCTCGAGTAGCTTTGCGCAAAATTCAAAAAGCAGACAAAACAGGCTTTTCTCTTTTCCATCGTGATAAGATTTTCTCATGCAAAAAATATAAAACCATTTTCTTTAGGTTTACTTTGAATGAACACACAGTAATTTCATGAGCATAAAAAAAGAAACACTGGTACTCAAATATCGATGATTGAAGGGATTAGAACATTTACAATATTTCAGGGAAAGGGCTATTGTTATTATCACCGAGATGAGCTTGAAGTCAGACAATAGTTAAATAAAACAAATTTGTTTAACTATAAACGACGTTTCTTCGGACAATGACTCGGATATTTCTTTGTTTGTTTTTGAATTTCGCGCAAAGCTACTCGAGGGTTATCTTCGCTGCGACCAAAGGTAGCTCGTATTATATGAGCGTTACTTTGTCGAAACTTGTGCAAAACAACAAATAAGCATTCTTCTGATCTGTGATCCACATGCAAGGAGACACCTGGTGATTTTAATTTCAAGTCTAGGTGTCTGTTTGTATTTAATTTAGCGCAAAGTTACACGAAGGCTATCTGCACTTGCCGTCCCTAATTTAGCAGTATAAGACTAGAGGGAAGGCAGCTAATCATCACCACCAATCGCCAACTGTCGAGCTACTCTTTTACCAACAAATAGTAGGATTGATCGTAACATTATAATGTCCCCATGGCTGAAAGGTCGAGCATGTTTGGTGTAACGGGAATTCGTACCCGTGACCCTCAGGTTACGAGTCTAGTGCAGTAACCACCTGGCCATGCCGAGCCATGTCTCTAAGAGGCTTTGACCAAACTGTTGGATAATTGGGTTTAAACACCAATTGTCGTCGATCTCGGAGAGAAATTTCAAATAAATTTATTTATTCTCGTTGAATTTCAAATTTCTATTTTTTTTTCTATATTTCTTTTCGTATCTTTTATTTCTGAACCTAAACAGATATTATCTGGCAATATTTTATATATGTTTGGTATTATTTGATCTTCATATCATTTCAACAACTTAGATAACGCAGTAAATTAGTTTACAATCTAGTAAAGGTCGTACAGATTTGATAATTTCCTTTGTAGCTGTGTTCGGATGACTACAACCGATAAAGAAAAGGTAGCTCCTACGGATATTGAAATTTTGTTTCTAGCTGTTTCTAATTGAGAGACAATTGTGTTACACTACCAGGGTTATTTCGACAGTGTAGAAGAAGTGTAATGATGTGGGAGAAACCTTCTAGAAATTTCCTGTTATAATATTTCTAAAACTGATGAAGGAAAGTCCACTTCCTATGAGCGCCTTATAATATCATTAGTGAACAGTTAATATGGCAGACGACACGTTGCAAATGGCGTCGTGTTTGAATAAAAATAAAATGAAAACATTTTAATTAAAAAAAACAACTTTACCTTTGGATGATACCATATCAAAATTATGTTTACTCCAACTCCACAAAACGTTTCTTATATCATATATCAAAAACTATTTGCCAAAAATAAAATATTAACTACCCGAAACTGGAAACTGAATCTGTCATCTTTAAAAAAAAAAAAAACGTCATTGTCTTGTTTGTTTGTTTTGGAATTTCGCACAAAGCTACTCGAGGGCTATCTGTGCTAGCCGTCCCTAATTTAGCAGTGTAAGACAAGAGGGAAGGCAGCTAGTCATCACCACCCACCACCTACTCTTTTACCAACGAATAGTGGGATTGACCGTAACATTATACACCCCCACGGCTGGGAGGGCGAGCATGTTTAGTGCGACGCGGGCGCGAACCCGCGACCCTCGGATTACGAGTCGCACGCCTTACGCGCTTGGCCATGCCAGGCCCGTCATTGTCACAGCAATATGTCTACGGGCTTTACAACGCCAGAAAGCGCTTTTCAACACTTGCGGTGAGCAGAGCACAGGGAGTCTATTGTGTAACTTTGACTCGTCATGACCAGGTGGTTAGGGCGCTCGATTCGTAATCTGAGGTCGTGGGTTTGAATCCCCGTCCCATCAAACTTGCTCGCCTTTTCAATTGCGGGGTCTTTATTATGTGACGGTCAATCCCTCTTGTCGTTGATAAAAAGTGGCTTAAGAGTTGAATGTGAGTGGTGATTACTAGCTGCCTTCCCTTTATCGTTACGCTGCTAAATTAGGAACGGTTACAGCATATCGCCTTCCCGTAGCTTTACGCAAAATTCAAAACAAAGTTAAGACAGTGAAAGTTGAGTACTATATTCGGAATTTATGTATAATGTTCACACAATAATTACGTCAAAACAGGCACAAAATTATAAACATTGTTCATGAAAGTCAGCATTTGACCACTAAAAAACATAAGTTACTTTACAAGGTTCGACGTTGCAACACAAACGAATTGCAAGACATAATCGTGTCTGGTATACACTTTTTTTATTTTGTTAAATAGCTCATATGACCTATGTACAGGTTTACAATTCCCGCGTGAACATTTTAAAGAAGATCACTCCATATTTTCACATAATATACGCCGGAACTTCATCTCTACTTAATTATACCTCATCTTCTTTATATTTCATTATTGCCAAAGATTCTTGAATATTCTTGGCATGTTATCGGCTACAATACGTTTGGTTGAGCTAATATCACAGTTTTTCCCAAAATACCACATGTTGTTTTTCATACATATGTTCTACTAAACTGAATTTTCTTCTATTTTTTGTACATATCCTTTGTCCTCCATCAAACGATATTTTAAATTAATTTTAGTCCAATATAAATATTACCACACTCACATTTCATTTTGTAAATCCCTATATTTTCCATATCGTTCAAATAAATAATAAAATGCTCGTTTTTTTTAAACTGTAAATAAATTATTAGTTAAACTTAGTACTTACGGTAAAATTCAAGTTCTCTTTTAATTTGTTCATAACTGGGTTTTAAAGTACTACTTTAATCAGTCGTTACCACTTAATGAATTTCATAACAGATCTGTCTGCAATATTCGGGATAAATCCTCTTTTAGTCGTTACAAATGTTATTAATAATAACTCAACTTTAAATTTTCTATGTTCAGCACGTGTCTCCAACAAAGTATATATTTTCTGTAATCTGGTATGGTATGATAATCGGGTAACGAACAGACAAGGGTTTCTGAAAAACAAGTTACTAGATTACCTTGTAAATTCCTTTCTACTAGTACATCTAGGAGAAGCAAACTATTATTTTTCTGAATTTCATAACCGAATTTTGCGAATGGCATGGCATGGCCAGGTGGTTAAGGCGCTCATCTCGTAATCCGAGGGTCGCGGGTTCAAATCCCCGTCACACCAAACATGCTCGCCCCCTCGCCGTGGGGTGTTATGATATGCGGTCAATCTCACTATTCGTTGATAAAAGAGTAGACCAAGAGGTGGCGGTGGGTGATGGTGACTAGCTGCCTTCCCTCTAGTTTTACACTGCTAAATTAGGGATGGCTAGCACAAATAGCTCTCGAGTAGCTTTGCGCGAAATTCAAAACAAACAAGCAAACACAACAACTGTGAAAGTGGGGATCCCATAGCCAACCGTTAATTTTGTTTATAAACATTATTGTTATCTTAAGTTATTGTTAAATTAATTATTTCTATAGCTTTAGCTACTGACATTTTATTTGGTAACAAGTTATCTTCAAAACACTTGATAACACATTTTATTAAAACTTCTTAAACACTTAAACATTAATAACAAAACGAAGTATAAATAACACCTCATTATGTGTTGAATGTTTTCTTATCGCAAAACCACATAAAGATATGTAGTTTGTCCAGCGAAGTTATCGAACCCATCTGATTTTATGGGTGTAAATCCCAAGATTTACCGCTGTACCATCAGGGGACGATTATGTTTTCAACTCACTCCTGAAAATGATTCTGTAACGTCGAAACATGCAAATTAAACATTTTAATTGTCATAGACTGGTCTAAATTAAGATGTTTTCAATTTGTATCTATTTTAACATTGTGAAGGTTTTTATTTATTTATTAAGCATTGGTCATACTGTTTATTAAGAAAAACAAAACATTGCGTTTTCTTTCTTTATTAATGTCTTAAAATTAATACTGGATTGTTTTTGATGTTACTAAAAATTCAAACTAACGCATTGGATTTTTTGTTGCTTTATTATTTATTAAGATTTATAACTACATACTGGACAGATTTTACTCTAAATTAGAATTGAACAGTAAGATAATATAGTGTACTTGACACCCATTTTGTTTCAAAATAACCCAAGGAAATATGGAAATGTTATCACGTTAAAATATTTATACATAACGTCTCTATGCGGAATCCACAAATTATTCGATTTGCTTTGTGATATTCCAAGAATCTGGCAAAGTGACATCGAGACGAGGCCAGACATGGCCAGGTGGTAAGGGCACTCGACTCGCAATCTGAGGTTCGCAGGTTTGAATCCCCATTACACCAAACGTGCTCGCCCTTTCAGCCGTGGGAGCATTATAATGTTACGGTCAACTCCACTATTCGTTGGTAAAGGAATCACCACCCAACAGTTGGTGGTACAGTTGGTGGTGACTGGTGATGACTAGCTTCCTTCCCTCTAGTCTTACACTGTTAAATTAAAGGCGACTAGCACAGATAGTTCTCATGTAGCTTTGCGCGAAATTCAAAACAAACAAACAGACATCGAAATCTGGAATTAAAATCATCAGGTGTCTTCTTGCATGTGGATCACAGATCGGGAGAATGCTCGACAAACTAACTCTCATATAACACGAGCTCCTTCTGGCCTAAGGCGCTACTAACGCTATGGATAAGATTGTCTGTTGTGATTCCGTAGCAGCATTTTCTATGTCAATGAATAATTTGTGAATGCGCTGTAATCGAGTCGAAAAACCGAAACTAAAACAGAATCGCTTTTTCTTTCGGATGGTTTAGTATTGTTGATACGACCGGAATAGCCAGGTAGTTAAGGCATTCAACTCGCAATCTGAGGGTCGCGAATTCGAATTTCCGTCACACCAAACGTGCTCGCCCGTTTAGTCGTGAGGACGTTATAAAGTGATCGTCAATCCCACTATCCTTTGGTAAAAGAATAGCTCAAGAGTTGGGTGGTAATAGCTAGCTGCTTTCCCTCTAGTCTTACGCTGCTAGATTAAGGACGGCTAGCTTTGCCTGAAATTCAAAACCAATCGAATTTCTTAGTTAAAACTGTTGTCTGCATATAAGGAAATTCTTTTCCCGTCCTTACATCAAGCAAAAATACAATAAACTTATTTGAAAACTTCAGTGAAATTCAAACCTACGTACTGCATGATAGTACTAAACCTCGCTTAAAGTGCCCCCTGATGAAGAAGTGGTAAGTTTCAGGAGTTATTGTGTTTAAATTTCGCGCAAAGCTAATTTAACAGTATAAGACTAGATGGAAGGAAACTAGTCATCACCACCCACCGCCAACTCTTGGGCTACTCTTTTATTAATAGTGGGATTGACTGTCACATTATAATGTCCCAATGGCTGAAAGGGCTAGCATATTTGGTTCGACGAGGATTCGCTTCAGAAGTTATAACGATAAAAATCATCTTTGAATAGTCGTAATGACTGCGATTTACTAAAATCTAGGGTTCTATTTCCTTCAGCAGACAGTTTAATGTGGCAATGATTTCAAACAAACTCCAAGTACACCTGTGGTGGGCAGAGCACAGATGGCCCATTCTATAGCCTTGTGCTTAATTACAAACAAACAAATTAATTTCTTACTCGGAACCATTTTCATCTACATAAAATGCTGGCAATATGCGTCTTTTCCTTATAAACTAGGTATTAATAATAGAATTTAAGATTAGTTGGGTTTGTTTTGAAATTCGCGCAAAGCTGCACGAAGGCTAACCGCACGAGCCGTCTCTAATTTAGCAGTGTAAAAATAGAGGACAGACAAGTGGTCATCATCACCTATCGCCATTTCTTGCATTATTCTCTGAAAAACGAATAATGGAATTGACAATGACATTATAACGCTCCCACAGCTTAAAGGGAGAACATTTTTGGTGGGACGAGGATTCTCAGATTGCGAGTTAAACGCCCTAACCAACTGATCCTAAAGTTAGGATTTGGCAACGTTTTGTCTGAAAAAAAAATTGGTATATATACTTTTTATTTTACCGAAATCTACGTAAGATTGTGACCTCTGTTTTATTTATGGTGAATCATTTGTTTTCATTTTCTACATGACAAGATATTCTTTGAAATAAATCTAAATTCAGTTTTCAGAAATCAGATGAAAATCTCATGATAAAATGACTAAGAAACATTTAAAACACTTGTAAATGTCTTGCGCACCTTATATTCAAACGTATTCATCCCACACCATTATGACCCGTACCATAGATCATATTTAAAAAAACTATTTAGGGCGTGGCTTATAAGTTTTAACTCTCGTTGTTGGCAGATGGCCAACGTACGTCATTCTCCGTTTGTGCCAAGCTGCGCGAGCATGTTATCTGCACCTACGTAGTTCATAAGACTTATAACAAAAAGGACCACCAATTGGACAGAAGAGACAACCAGCACGAGGAGTTAAATCTAAACCCTTTACTTCCCATCTTTCCAGATCCCTAAAACAAGTGGAAAAAGAGAGTTTCTAAGTTTGGTTCAGTTCATTCGTTGGTAAGTTTGTTTGTTTCTAATTTTACAGGGTTTGTGAATTTTGTACCTAATGTTCATTGTTCGAAGTATGACTTTACGATCACTGTATACATTTTAAAAATGATCTTTCGTTTCATAATTCAGGATAAAATACCAATATTATTCTCCCCAAAACGTAATAAAGAAAAAAGGTATAAATAAGATGTTTTCGATGTAGCTGATAAACAGCTAATACTGAAAAAAAATATATTTTTTTTTCAGCTCGAGAAATGCTTTTGCCTTGATAACCCTGATAGATTAGTTCTTCATTTTTGTTGGTAATTTACCTTATCTAAACACTAATATTCATAAAATTTTGTTAAATGTGGAGTGGCACACATTGTGGGTATTTTTATAATAAAATTGCTCCTAAATCATTGTATTGTATATGTGTGTCCAAAAATCCCTTTCTACTCTAGAGTTGCAAGCAACTGAGTGTTAATGCGTGTGTGTTTTCTTTTAGCAAAGCCGCATCGGACTATTTGCTAAGTTCACCGAGGGGAATCGAACCCCTGATTTTAGCGTTGTAAATCCGTAGACTAGCTGTACTAGGGGAGGACCATAGTATTCATACTAAACTAACAGTTACTATAAAACGACTAGAACTTTCTGACTTATTCTAGAGTTTTCACGTTAATTTAAACAAGAAAGATACAGGTGAGATAAACAGGTCATTCTTTGATTTCTTAACGTATTATATTGATACAATTTTAATTGCTGGAAGTGGTTGTTTGTTGTTTTGTTGTTGTTGTTGTTTTGCTTTGAATTAGTCAACATTTTCTCGTGCCGATCTCACAACTACAACTGAATATTAAATGAGTCGCGTACTTTAGGAAGGACACTTGCTATGGTTTCCACGCTTGTTCATAGCTGCTTCTTTTAAGCAACCATGAACATGTGTAATTTGTGTTTGTTTGTTTGTTTATGAATTTAGCGCGAGGTCTATCTGCGCTAGCCATCTCTAATTTAGCAGTGTAAGACTATAGGGAAGGCATCTAGTCATCATCACCACCGCCAACTCTTGGGGTACTCTTTTACCAACGAATAATGGGGTTGAGCGTCACATTATAACATCCCCACTGCTTAAAGGGCGAGCATGTTTGGTGGGAAGGAGCTTCAACCCCGCGACTCTCAGAGTATGGGTCTAAATCACCAGACCATGTAGTCTGTGATCTGATAGTAAATCTCTTCTCTATCCTCACTTTTCTGTAACTTCTTGTACTCAATAAGTGGAGAAAGTGCCTCATCTGTAGCTGTTTTCTTCTCTTTACATACTATTACATGCTAGCAATAAAATTAGCATAAACAAAAATATTGACAGACAGAATAACAGTGTAGTAAGTTTACGTTTTCTCGAACATCTCAAACAAACAGAATAAAAAAATACTCTTATTTTAAATGTTGGAATTCTCATTACTTTTGATAGTTTCGCTTTCAGTATTTATTATGTATTATAACTTCATATTACATAAGATTATGAACCATTGTGGCAACATAAGGTGTGCTCTTCTTTAAATACAATGTAGTAAACTTACACGGAGGACATTTAACCTTCTTATTGCCTAGGTATCAAACATACATAACCAAAACAACTTATGTATAATACAGTTCATTAGTTTAAATAATATAATTGTGATATGTGTAAAAATAACTTAATGATTAATTATTGTAAGGTGTTAAACCAGAATGTAATTATATCCGAAAGGAATGCGAACCAGTAAGTTCACACAATATATATGTTGGTAATCTTAGGATACGTATATATGAATTTACTATAAAATAGTAAACGAATTGCTAAGGAATGGCATATAATTGAATTTTTAACGCCAAACAGTTCGTAGAACCAAGTAATGCCAACATTTTGAAATATTGCCTTTTAAAAACGAAACGTTAGATTTGTCTTTTCATTGATAGGAATAATGACCGTTACTGAGTTACAATTTAAAATAATAATGACCGTTACTTAGCTACATTTTTAAGAAATACTAACCGTTACTAAGTTACTTTTTGTTTTTTAAAATAGCGGTCGTTACTGAATTATATTTTAAAGAAATAATGACTGTTACTGATTTACATTGTTAAAGAACAAAGAGCGTTAGTGAGTCTTTAAGGAATAACCACACAATACTTAGTTAATATTAGATCACATTCATAGTAGTTATCTCACAAAACAAGGTAAGTTTGAATGTTTATAACACATAAACAATGATACTCCAACGCATTAGGCCCGGCATGGCCAAGCGCGTTAAGGCGTGCGACTCGTAATCCGAGGGTCGTGGGTTCGCATCCCCGTCGACGCTCAATCCCACTATTCGTTGGTAAAAGAGTAGCATGCTGGGTGGTGATGACGCCCTAAATTAGAGACAGCCAGATAGGGGTGCGTTATAACAAACAAACCAACGCATGACAGTTTAACTCAATCCCACTATTTTGGTTTATAAGAGTAGGAAAAACGTTGGTGTCTAAACAGGATAGTAGGGTCGTGGGTTCGCGTCCCCGTCGCGCCAAGCATGCTCGCCCTTTCAGCCCAAGAGTTGGCGGTGGGTGGTGATGACTAGCTGCTTTCCCTCTAGTCTTACACTGCTAAATTAGAGACGGCTAGCACAGATAGCCCTCGAGTAGCTTTGTGCGAAATTCAAAAACAAACAAACCAACGCATTAAGCAACAGTTTAACTCATTTCCTACTGTTGATGATTTGGTTTATAAGAGTAGGAAAAACGTCTAAAACTAGGTTTTTAAATGTACACTAATGCCCGAGCTGTGTCTAGTAACAGGATAGTAGAATATACTTAGAGCCAAGGTATTGTCTGGTACCTCCCTGGTAGGATATTCTTAGAGCCAAGGCAATGTCCAGAATATTCTGGTTTAGTAACTACCTGGTAGAATATTCTTAGAGCCAAGGCAATGTCTGGTAACAACCTAGTATAATATTCTTAGAGCCAAGATATTGTCTAGTAACAACCTGTTTCTTAGAGCCAAGGCAATGTCTAGTAATAAAATAGCAGAATAGCAAGAATATTCTTGGAGCCAAGGTAGTGTCTTGTAACAACCTGGTATAATATTCTTAGAGCCAAGGTAGTGTTTAGTAACTACCTGGTAGAATATTCTTAGAGCCAAGGCAATGTCTGGTAACAAGCTGGTAGAATATTCTTAGAGCCAACGTAATGTCTAGTAATAAGATAGCAGAATATTCTTAGAGCCAAGGTATTGTCTAGTAACAAACTGGTAGAATATTTTCAGAGCCACGGTAGTGTCTCGTAACAAGTTAGTAGAATACACTTAGGACCTACGTTGTGTTTAGTAACACATTAGTAGAGTACACTTAAAGCCACGGTAGTGTCTAGTGAGACATTAGTAAAACATTTTTAGAACCTACCTGATGTCTTGTAACTAGGTGTCTAAGTTAAGCACAAGAGAAAGGCAACTATGACGCTCTGCTCTCCTATTTATGGGGATCTGGGGGCCTCCCCTAGAAAGTTTTAAAAATCCAACATTATGATTGCGTTTTGTGTGCATATAACAATAAAAATTAACCACACAAGTGACGTAAATTACTGTTAAGGTTTACATGTTGTTCACTGATTTGGTTGGTTGTTTCTTTACAGTTTTATACAAAGATAACAATACGATTACAATCTGATATAAAATAAATTATGTATCTTTGTTTTTAAATATTTATACACAAAGAGACGTGCGTATGTCCAGTTACATTTCGTGTGTCCAAATATTCGCTTCTGTTGGTGTAATAACAAATCAAACACTTTACCTTCAATATTAAAAAGATAATTGAATCTGTACTTGTCATTGAAGTTGTATTCTGTTTATATTAACAAGTGTATTGCACGTGTATCTCAATTTGAGTAGAGGTGTAATTTTTGACGGGGCTTTAGCCCCCTCTCCTTGAGCTCAGTGGGGCTCGAACGTGTTTTACGTGTGAGATCTTTTTTTATCTTTCAAAACTAGTGTATTCTATGTCTGAATTCCTTTATCCTTGGAAACTACTACATTTTATGTACGATGAACCTTTATCTCTACACACTAGTGTATTTTATAGTATATACGACTTTAATAATAGAAACTAGTGTATTTTATGTCTGCAGTTCCTCTATTCCTAGAAATTAGTGTGTTTTATGTCTGCAGTTCCTCTATTCCTAGAAACTAGTGTATTTTATGTCTGCAGTTCCTCTACTCCTAGAAACTAGTGTATTTTATGTCTGCAGTTCCTCTACTCCTAGAAACTAGTGTATTTTATGTCTGCAGTTCCTCTACTCCTAGAAACTAGTGTATTTTATGTCTGCAGTTCCTCTACTCCTAGAAACTAGTGTATTTTATGTCTGCAGTTCCTCTATTCCTAGAAATTAGTGTGTTTCATGTCTGGAGTTCCTCTATCCCCAGAAACTATGTCTAAGAGGTTTTTATCCCTAAATATTTTAATTAGAGTTATTTGAACATTCAACCTTACTTTCTCAAGAAATCGTTGTATTAACATAAACTTTTCCTTTTAATGATTTATAATAACAAAAAAACGAATCTAAGAGTGTTGCAAAAAACATAAGGTTAGCTTTATTCTTTTTGTACTGTATTTGCGCAATTGACGCGCAAACTTTCGGCTGACCATTCAGTATACCTTTGGAATTTTCTTTGACGTGCAAATTAGTTTTGTGGAATAGCTGAACTCTCATGAGTTCGTGGTATTTTCTTTTCTCAGTTGAGAACTATTAATATGAAAATTAATCTTATAGAACCTACTTTCTTAATATAAACTTCTAATCAGAACAAGTTATTTAGAGCAAAACTAAAATGAACTCAGTAATGAGTAGAGCTCATTTTTTACGTTATTTTTCATACAATTAAAACGTATTGTTTCTTTAGTTGGGTACTCTTGCTGTTGACGATATTTTCGGCCATAATCCTAACAACCTCTCATGAGGTATTGCACGTCTTATTTTCAAATGTGGTGATTTTATTCTTTCCTTCATGTTTTATAGCATTTGAACCTTGACCTACCAAATAAAGAATGCCGGTCATGTACAAAGCCCTGTGGATAACAATTTGGGGTGTTTTAGGACTAACATTTGTAGTGTCCCATGATGTCCCTTTTACTGAAAACAACGGTAAGAAATAGTTGTATGGCCTAATCGTTATCGTAATTTTTATGTTTTCGTTAGATTTAGATTACATTAACGCTTAATGTCATAAAAATACTAACTGGCAATTATTATAATGATATAACACTGAAACTGACAAATACTATATGTATATATATAATAATATAGACAAAAGTAGCTTTAGACAAATAGATGGGTTCAGTAAAATGTTTTGGTTTCTAAAACAAAATATGATGATGATATTTAGTTTATGTCTCTTGTCAACATAAAAGAATTAGTGCCTAATATACAAGATAAAATACGGCAGTTTACTTAAGTACCGGCATAAAAAATATATTCGTAAATTAACTGAATGTTATCACGTGTCGTAAAAGTCATGAATACAAATTACTATCTAAATCACCCTTCGACAAAGCCTCGTTCTGAACAACGTCCCAAGGAATACGTTGAGAAGCTCGCTTGAGATACATAAAACAATAATGCTGTACCATTTTATTTGTGCCAGACAAAAGATATTTTTCTTGAATTCTACAAGTGAATACGAGCTTTTATGTCACAAATAAAATCTCGAAGTGCTATTTTCTGGAAATAGTTTATTCTCGAGGCTAATAAAGAGAATGTAATGTAAACTGTGTACGAAAAACATGAAAACAGTTAGTAAAAACAACTTTTTTCTGATCACCTGGTCTGTATTCACCTGTTCATTGTTTGAATTGAAGATCTTCATTGCACCGTTATTTCCCACAACAAATAACTAGGTGCTTTTACACTTACTTTATCCTAAAGGTGGAAGCTCATACATTGCAAATGTAACACGATAAATATCAGATCTTCAATTGAGATGTATTTCTTCTATTATATAAGAGTGCTACTTTTCTACTTCTTTTTATAGCCACAAGATGTCCAGGAGGGTCTCTTGATATCATTTGTTTATTTTACACATTTCTTATCACAATTCAGAAGGTATTTTAGCATCCTTCTGTTTTTTACACATGTTTTATTATAGTTCAGACATCTTTTGATGTCGTTCTGTTTATTTTATTCACGTTTTATCACATTGCTTTAAAATCTTAAGTTTAAACTTTATCGTATTAAAAATATATCATTTTCACCCTTCTAGCTTGTGAATAGAATAGCGTATGTTTGATATGATTCGTTATTTTTAATATAATGATAAACAATTAATTACAATAACTTTATCAAGCATCTAATGACTTTCATAACAAGCATTGGAAGCTGTACTAATTTAGTTTGAAACGTATTATTATTATGACAAATTCTATATTATCCAAATTGACAAAGGTTTGTTTTACCTGAAACTACATACGTTGCCATAAATATTACTATAATAGTAACTATAATAAGTGTTAGCTGCAACACCTTTGCCTGACTTGTACCATTATCTATATCGCTAATGTTAGCTGAAACAATTCTAGGAAATGCCGTGGGCACTAGTAGTTCTTCCGGAGTTACAAAGGGTACTTATTACCATTATTAGTACTAGTTTGGTGATCAAAAACCTGCAGTGATACATGTTTTGTAGAAATTATGATAATTCACTATTAAAGCATTTGTTCAACGCATGCGTTCTAAATACAACTTTTGTTACTTGCTTGCGCAGATAGCCCTCGTGTAGCTTGGCGCGAAATTTGAAAAAAAAAAATTCTTGCCTTCATATTTACGTCTATATTTACACATGTGGTATTTGTACTGTAAATAAAAGCAAAGAAAAACACACAGAGATGTATTTTTATAACCTATGTCGTAACATGTATAATACAGTTAATAAATAACCGGCAAAAGAAGCTTATTGTATGTTAGTTTTAAGAGCACTTAAACATTTTATTTCATCATACTTTCTAATCTAGCTTGCTCCATATTATGCGCATCCATAAATTTCTATGTTCTGCTATAAAGATCTATATCATTAGATTTTCATTAGACTCTTCGAGCAAAGCAATGAATATATCGTATCAGTTTTAACTGTCACAAGGTTTCGTAAATAGTTTTTTTAATTAGGTTTAATTGCTACAGTTTTCGTGTGCCATGGTATTTCTGAACTGTAACATAATGTTTTATATTATTATTATTAGATTATTACAGGCACGCACAAACACGATGATTTGGTTTGTTTTCAATTTCGCGCAAAGCTACTCGAGGGCTACCTGCACTAGCCGTCCCTAATTTAGCAGTGTAAAACTAGAGGGAAAGCAGCTAGTCATCACCACCCACCGCCAACTCTTGAATTACTCTTTTACCAACGAATAGTAGGATTCACCATAACATTATAACGCCCCTCGAGCTGAAAGGGATAGCATATTTGGTGTGACGGGGATTTGAACCCGCGACCCTCGGATTAGGAGTCGAGTACCTTAATCACCTGTTAGCTTTTCAGAAAAAAGTCGTAACTTAAAGTTCATTATGTTTCACCCAAGTTATCAATAACCAAGGGGTTACCTTGTTATAAAACTCATTCTTGGTAAGTACCACAGCCACATTTAATGTACCGAATTAATTAAACTCATCATTTGCAGGGGCTTTCTTCTTTACACATTGATTATCAATTAATAGATTATTAAGAGCAAGAACCAGTTAAAGTTTTGTTCTTTACAACAACAGCTAAACTGTTGGTTTATAGTAAGGAAGATGTCTTGAATATAATCTTGTATATTAAATGACTAGTGCCTTTGATTTTACTTGGGTGATTTCATAAGAAAGTGACTCTTCTACCAACCCAGTATTAGGGTAATAATAAGACAAAAGAAATATATATCTCCTGTAGGACAACAATAAAACGAAAGAAATGTATATTTCTTACAAGATTCAAAGGTGCAGTAATACGATTGTCTTACTGGTTTATATATATGGTTGTTTATCTTCTGTGACGTTTTGTACTTTTATTACCAGCAGTTTCAGGTCTGAACCATTATATACACTTTAAACAATTTATATGTATACAGAGTAGTCATTTTATGAGTATCTTTCATCTAATATTTGTAGAACATTCCATTTATTTGCAAGCAAGAAATCGATTAACCTGTGTTGTACCAGGTGATTACTTAAAACTTAAAGCATAATAACAAAGATCATGTGGATGGCAGTATATATCTACCTATAAATTGCATTTTATTAAAGATCATTCTTTTGAACAACTGTTTAACTTCATATTGGCATTAGAATTTATAAACAATGGCAATCAAAAAGCTATATGTCTGCCATTATGAACTCTGTCGCAACTAACCGTTGATAACTGGCCAACAGAAAAAAAAACGATAGACAAGATTTGTAAAGCATCAGTTGTTGAACTTGTTTCCTACTGACTGCTTCCTTTAACAACAGTTAGAATGCCGACTATCTCCAAATATATCATGGTAGCTGACAACTAGTTATGCAAACTAGTTGTTATTGTGGCTTTACTGGTGATTACAGCATAAAATGTAAACAATAAATGACTCGAAGCATGAATATGAGAGATTTTTTCACCTATTGTCCTTTTTGATAACGAGAAACCCACTTGAAATAAAAATGTATCTCAGAACGGCTGGTATGAATATTAACACTTTTATTAATAAGCAGAGAACAACGTTTCGACCTTTCTAGGTCACCTTCAGGTTAACAAAAAACAACAACACAAAAAAAACCTGTTAGAATAAAAATTGGAAGAAACTACACGATGCTGTTGCTTCTGCTTCTGTTATTACGACAGTACGAAATGAACGAGGAAGTGTAATGATGTGGGGTATTTTTGCAGCTATGTTAGGTCCTTTGATTTTTTTTAAGAAGGTTTAATAATATCCATACTATATTTAAATGTGTCACTCCTAACGGCCACCCAAAAATTGTCTATTTTCACTTAGATGAAAGCCACTTTGTCGACTCGAACTTTTTGGTTAAACATGTATACTATATCCAAACCATATGACATGAGAGTGACTCACAATATAACAATAATTATTTCGACTATATCACTATTAGTGACGTTTATGACTTATCGCAGCGAAAAGCGGGTGATCCAACCAGTATTAGTTGAGGGGTGGGTGTACTAATAAAATTACTAGTCAGTGTATTATAACCACAGAATATTTTATAATATAATTTAGCATTAGTTATTGTGTTGTTTTGTGTAATATTCCTCCAGATATTGATTTTTACTGTGTATCTCTAGGTGATGAATACCCAGAGATCGACACTTTTGATGATATGAGTAGCTACCAGAAACAGCTCTCAGAGTTTGCAGGACCTAGCAAGAAGTATTCACAAATTTTAAATGATTCGGGTAAGTTTTTGGCTACTACAGAAAATCAAGAAAGAATGAAACGTCTATCAGAATTTCTCGGTGGACCTGGGAAGCGGTCTTTCGATTCTTTTCTAAACAAAAAACAAAAACTTCCTAAAAGATTCTCTGAATTCCTTGGAGGGCCTGGAAAACGTTTTACCCAACTATATGAAGACCCTGAAAAGCGATTTTCCGAATTTCTAGGCGGGCCAGGTAAAAGATTTTCCGAGTTTCTAGGAGGGCCAGGTAAAAGATTTTCCGAGTTTCTGGGCGGACCTGGAAAACGCAGTATTTTATTTCCTTATGAAATACATCCTGAGCATGTCCACAGTGCTACCAAAAGATTGTCGGAATTTCTAGGAGGACCAGGAAAATGATTGTTTTTTGATTTACTCAAGTACTATAAACTACATGGTTCTGAGTTTTAGAAAGCCTTTGTCAGTTACGAGAAGCATTATAATATATAGAATAACATTACGATTACAATGTGATTATATCATGTACATGCATACGAATGAATAATATGCATTTCTAAAAAAAATGAAGAAAAATTTTAAAAACAGCATTAACACTCCTGTCGTAAATTTCAAGATCTATGTTGTAGCTATACCTTATATTTAACTTATTTCGAATGTAAAAAGTATTGTAGAAAACTCATGATATTGAAACTTGAAAGACATATTTCAGTTTTTTCCGTTGTACAATTCTTTCATTTATAATAAACTTCAGATTGTAAAATATATGCGACTTTTTCAATGAATTTTTCTTCGTTTTTTATGTGCTACGTTTTAGCTAATAATATATAACACGAACTCTTCGATATTTAGTAGATTCGACACGTATTGTGATTTAATACCAACTCCTGACTTTAAACCTTTTTCGGTTTCAGTGATTAGATTTCGAACATACATATATTTACAAAAATCTAAAACTAATATTTACAAATTGCCAAATAAATTACAGTAAACAAAACTGGTAGCTAGTAATTGATAAATGACTCGGCATGGCTAAGTGTGTTAAGACGTTTCACTCGTAATCTGAGGGTCGCAGATTCGAATTCCCGTCGCAGCAAACATGCTCGCCCTTTCAACCGTGGAGTTGTTATAATGTGACAGTCAATCCCACTATTCGTTAGTAAAAGAGTAGACCAAGAGTTGACGGTGAGTGGTGATGACTATCTGCCTTCCCTCTAGTATTACACTGTTAAATTAGGGGGATAGCTAGCGCAGATAGTCCTTGTGTAAGTTTGCACGAAATTCAAAACAAACCAAATAAAATGATGGGTAACAGACATTATAATAGGTTTTTACAGGAATGTGGACACTACAGTTGCAAGATTAACAATACAGTAACTAATCATTGTGGCAGTTACGTGATTCAACGGTATCCTCACGGAATTATAACGGTAAAATCCAAGATTCAATTCCCCGCGGTAGATAGAATTCAGTTATCACATGGTGCATTTTTGCACTGAGAAAACAGCTCTTCGTGTATTATCAAATACATTCATAATGAGAACGAGTTGTCCTAGCACGTAAAACTGTAAATTATCGTATTTCAGGGAGATTAATGTTTGTTTGTTTTAAATTAAGCACAAAGCAACACAATGGGCTATCTGTGCTCTGCCCACCACGGGTATCGAAACCCGGATTTTAGCGTTATAAGTCCGCAGACATGCCGCTGAGTCACTGGGGGACCGGAGGTTAATGTCCTTCTTGTGATATATTAGTCTACCAACTTCTAAACCTCTTGGCAATAAACTGTTTATTGCTCAGGTATTCTTATTAAACCACTGTATTGTTACGTATTATAATTTATCTCCGACAACTCTCCAATTTATTATATTACATATGCTAAGTATTACGATTTTAAGAATACGGGAATTTTAATTTTAATTTAGAAGTTAAATGAATTTCAATATGTTTGAAATATATGACATATGCCAACAAGATTGATATACATAATTTTCTTTCTTAACAGAAATATATTTTAATATACGTATAATAATACAATGTATAATAACGGTTATTACAAATAGTTGTTACAAATCATTATTTATATGCACAAATTTTACAAACTCACAAACAATATTCAGTCTTGTATCTTGTCTGGAACTTAATATTTTGTTAACAGTCCAGGTCCAGGAAGTACAAATTACTTTTAGGTTGATACATAGATACACTTCATTTGACAGGAATGGTAGCTATCTGTATTCTGGCTTGGCCTAACACGGTTTACAAGCTCACTTTTTACTGAGAAAGATATCTAATGTCCGAAGTTAACTCTCTGAAGTTGAACGGTTCACAATGTTCGAAATTTACAAAAGTACCTAGTCAAATTCTGTACTTTTCCGATTAATAAGCATTACTCACAATTATAGCTTCCGAGACTTATAATATACTGTAGCTGACCAACAATATAAAACTGTCTCTTGGCATCTTGTGATGGCTTAGTTTTATACACCAATCACACGAGATTCATAAATGTTCAACAATGTTCGAAGTAACACTAGTATTTTCGTAAACCACATGTTGTTGATTCTTGATCTCGAGAATCTTCTACAAATTTAGAGAATAGACGCGAACTTGCGCAATACACATCTAACAATATACGTCACATACATTAAAAGCTATACTGAAACAAACGTAAGTATTAAAATAAACGTATAATAGTTAATCCGTTACAATATAAAGCAGCAACTTAACGATTGTCGTCTATTTTAGTTTATAAGCATGTGCATCTCTTATCAATAAGCCGTTTATTGCTCAAGTGTTTTTATTAAATTATTAAATAAAGCAGCAACTTACTTAACTATTGTTGTGTATTCTATAACCAAGTTTCATATTTCACAGTTTCGTTATTATATTTCCCTATAATAGCACTATCCTGGAAGTATTTCTTAAACACAGAAAAGCTACAACACGAATATTTTAGGTATCCGAGCTCATGTCACCAACTGCTGTAGGTAATCTTTGTTGAAAGAAATAACTGTACTAAACCTCGATATTCTGTGATTTAATTCTTCATATAATAAATTTTTTTTCCGTTTCATTTGGCCTGTTGTAATACCCTAACAGTTAATTACAACCCAGACTGATTCAATTGTCTTCTCAACATCATATGTGAGGTATATGTTACTGAAAAATTGTCTCGCACATAGTATATTTACATACTTACAAATAACCCAGAATTGATTCAACCCTCTTCTCAGGATCCTATGTAAGTTTATGATCTCACCACTGACCTGCTGGATAATAGTATCCTATAATACGAGCTTTCAAAAATGAAAAATCGAACATCGGATTTTAACGTTGAAGTAAGTAAACTTACCAATGACCCTCTGGAGTACAGTAACCTATAACAATTCTATAACAGAAACCACTTAAGTAGTGATTTAGCACATTACTGCGTAACTACATCACAATCGCCAAAGTGGAATCTGTTCGGGCTCAATTTATATACCTCAGTCTAAAAGAGAAGTCCCCCAGTGGCTCAGCATTATGTCTGCGGACTTACAACGCTAAAAACCGGGTTTCGACACCCGTGGTGGGCAGAGCACAGACAAGTAGCTTTGTGCTTAATTCAAAACAACAACTAAAAGAGAAATTGTTCATGTTGAATAGTGAATACAAACTTAAACAACATCACCGACTTGGGAAAAATTAAAATAATATTATTTGTTTTTCAAATAATACTAGTTTTAAGATTTATAACACTTGAGAAACAATGAAAAATATTAAGTCCTATAAAAAAGACTTATAATACATACGTATTTTACAAACTTTTAGCTCATAGCTCCGTTATCTCTTGGCCTATTTGAGAACTAATTACAGTTCTGGACTCAGAACGTCAAACTCTTACAGTTGACATATTTGACCATGCTCGCAATCTCATAGATTAATTTATTCTAATCTTGCCTAAAATAATTTCAAGTTCTGCTGCAATTGAAGATTCCCTCTTGTCTTATAAAAAAGAAATTTCCCAAGTGAAACCTCAGATGCCCGGCATGGCCAGGTGGTTAAGACATTCGACTCGTGACCCGAAAGTCACGGGTTCGAATCCCCGTCACACCAAACATGCTCGTTCTTTCAGCCGTAGGGGCGTTATAATTTGACGATCAATCCCATTATTCGTTGGTAAAATAGTAGCCCAAGAGTTAGTGGTGGGTGGTGATGAATAGCTGCCTTCCCTCTAGTCTAACACTGCTAAATTAGGGACAGCTAGCGCAGATAGCCCTCGTATAACTTTGTACCAAATTCAAAACAAACCAAACTAAAACTTCCAAACCAGAATTTAAAGTTTTATTGAATGTGGAAGTACTATTTACAGAGATTCACATCCAAATTTGAGTTGAATTTCATGTTGTTGTTTTTTCATTACTCTAATGATTAAAGACGGCAATTTTATTCTTAAAGTTCTTCCAAGTAATAATCCTTTATAAAAACTAAATTGTTGGGTTCTATCATATATTATTACTCACTAAATCCAAAGTTGTTCCTAACAACGATGGTATGAGTGTTTTGTTGTTTTATAGTTTCAAGAGATAAATATAGCTTTATTAGGTGTTATGAGTGCTATTTCAAAATTTTTGTCTTTGTATTTCATGAGATATTAGAGATTTGGCGGCATACTGAAAGTTTACAATAGTCTTTGAAATTTGGTCTATGATAATATTTGACGAATCCAATGATCCATAGTCGTCTTTCTCAGAAGCAATCTTTTTTATATAGCCAGTTTGGCCAGTTGTTTTTTTTTCCTGCCAAAAGTATTATGGTAAATTTCTATTCTTTTATTTCTATCTGCTTCAATCAGTTAAAGTGGTAAGTTTAATCACTGTGATGCATTTCTGCTGTAGAACCCCATCTATAGGAGAAACTCGTGATTAATGATTGCAATAGACTTGACATTCTTGTTCACACAGTTTATTTTTTCGAATGCCGAGATATCTGAGCTTATATCTTCAATTATGTATTAAATCTGTTTAAGCGTCTATTCAAAGCATCTTTAATTTTTATCGAATTAAAGTATTCCCACTACAGAAAATGTTTCGTATTCCTCTGACTTCATTATCCTGCGTACTTCGAATACATCCCTGTTTGGTCACTGTTTGACGAATTTTCTTGTAGCCTAAATGTAAGTAAACTTGTTAAAGATCAAAAGTACAGAACATTTTTAATAGTACAAAATATTTAGACTTATATAGAAAAATATTATTTAGTAAGTTTTGAATTTAAGTCTCCATCAAAGAGCTACTAACAAAGTCCACTTTGATTCACCTTAATTCTTTATTTTATATAGTTTAATCACGCATTTATGTTATTTAGCATTGCCAAGTTTAACGACAATTATGACCGTCGCTGAAGGCGTAAAATCTAAATGTTCAAGTGTTTATTTTGTTTTTTAAGTTAAACGTTGTTTATTTACTGAATGCTTAACACATTCCAGTTCACGTTACGTATTCTATTTAAGATAAATACATGGGGCTAAATGTTGTGTTTATTATTATTCTTCAGATTTATGTTTTTTTACCAACGGATTTCTACAGTTTATGAAGCTTTATTTGGTTGCAATGTTGTAGAATATTATTCGTTTAAGGCTTAGTAAACCGGCCCGTCATGCCCAGGTGGTTAAGGCACTCGACTTGTAATCTGAAGGTCGCGGGTTCGAATCCCCGTCACACCAAACATGCTTGCCCGTTCAGCCGTTGAGACGTTATAATGTGACGGTCACTATTCGTTGCTAAAAGAGTAGCCCAAGAGATGGTGATGGGTTGTGATGATTAGCTGCCTTGCCTCTAGTCTTATACTGTTAAATTAGGGACGGCTAGCGCAGATAGCCCTTGTGTAGCTTTGCGCGAAATTCGAAACAAATAAATAAAGAAAGGCTAAGTAAAGGGTAACATATATTACAACAAGAAGATAGACAAGTTGAGAAGCCTACAAGTTGTTGTATTGTCCGTTAACTGATTATGTTATGCATCAACCTAGGAGTTATTGATTTTAAGCAGATTTTTATTTCAAGTTGTAGCTCTCTCAAATATCTAGACAGAAATAGGTATGACATCATTATGACAGACATATCTGTTTCGTTTAACTGGTATGTTTTAAGAATCACTAGCTCAAACCGCACACAAACTTTACGTTATTCATGTCTCACCTTTCAACAGTAAGTCTTTCCCGATCTCTAAACATGTCATTCAAGTTATAACGTTTCACCAGTTTTTCTGGCACTTACTGACAAAAGAAACTGTACACATTTAAAACTCCTTTAAGTGGTATAGTGGTCTTTATAACATGATTCTACCCATAAAATACATTACAAATGCTCTTTAGTTATTCGATACTTAAAACTTTATAGTTTTCCTATTTTATTTTTGCTGCATTGTGCATTTGAAGCTCATAAAATTAACGCATCATTCACGCGTACATAATGTATAAACGTTTATTATTCGCAATATTTACAATATAAGGCATATCCTTTTAGTGGGTATTTTGTTGCGCAGTGTTTTAGCTGTAAAGCAGTAAATTATTCTCTATATTTTATAAAATGTTCAAATCTCAGATGTAATCATCCACTAAACGTATTCTATGTCTAAAGAGATTAGGATGTTTTGTTTGTTTGTGGAATTTCCCGCAAAGATACATGAGGGTTATCACGCTAATAATCCCTACTTTTGAAGAGATAGACTAGATAGAAGGCAACTAGTTAACACCATCTACCGCCAACTTTGTTTTAATACTCTCTGAATAGCAAATAACTGGATTAAGGGTTAAGTATACTTAAGGTCGAGTATACTTGGTTACGGGTTCGAACCCACGACCCACAAATTGTAAACCGAGTGCTAAACCATCAGGCCATGCCAGTTCTATAAATTAAAAAGTTAAAAAATGTTATACTTTGTATGACATAAACGTTCACTTGTACTTAGTTTAATGTCTTGAACTTATTACATTATTGTTTTCCAATACACGTACATCTTCCTAAATAATATTTGATATTAGAAGACTTCCTCGGTTCTGTGATAGGATAAATAAAGACTGAAATACTAAACCTTAATGTCGTTTGGCAGTTTAAGGCTCAAGCGTGGTCTAGAGGTTAGCTTACTGGACTGGAAGTCCGAGTGTTTCGGGTTCGAAACGCAATGTCACTAAACACACCTTGCACATTTAGATTATAAGAGTGGCAATCAATCATGCTGTTCAGTTAAAAACAGTTTTAATGCAGCATGTTCTACCAGTTGGTTGCCTTCCTTCTAATCCGCAGCTATCCATAGACCACAGAGGTCTTCTGGTCTTATCCTTTAATCCATTTTAGGTGTCATTTAATTGAACAAAGAAATGGTTACTAAATCAATAGATAAGGAAAGCAACATAAGGCTGGCTGCATATAAATGACTTTAACCACTTGAAGAGCACTTTCCTTTCAGACTACCAGCTACCTTCAAATAGGAAAACCCTCTTTTATAAACTCCATTAACTGCGGTGGTCAAGCAAGTCATGTGTTTCCCACCTTCTTCTTTAAAGTAAAATTAAAAGAAAAACTTACATTGTACGTAGTCACAATATAAACTGCTGATTAAGAGGTCTATTTAACTGTGTCATTCACGTAGGATGTCGCATGTGCTTTCTTGTGAGAAGGATATCTGTACTGTGAAGCCTATTATCGGTATAGACAGTGGTCATTTTTTCTAGTAAGCCAGATGAATCATCAAGGTTACAACATCCTTAATTTTGTAGTTGGAGTGGTTATCAGTCGCGTGGATCGCGAATGCTCCCTGAGAACACTCACATTGCTGTTATACTTAACAAAAATGTTATGTTTACTCACCTTGTAACATATTAATTCCATTATTCTAATCTGCTTTAGATTCAACACGGTTCTTGACTTAGAACTCTCCAGTAAAGGCGCCAACAAGATACCTTTATTTCTAAATTTTAATTGTTGTACGACTGAAAATGGTATTGCTTCGTTACGTGTGCACTGGATCCAGTCTCCCTATTTTTGTTTCAAACTCATTCGAGCTTAAGATCATTCAAAATAACTCCGTAGTACATTTTCTGCAAGAAACTCTTGTCATTATGTAGTTCCTGTCTGATTATTCCAAGAGAGCTTCAACAGAGAGCATGGAAACCCATTCAAAATATTTTGTGACCTCCAAGTTACAGAAAAATGTTATATTTTTCAATCGCATTGTTCTTACACGTTCTTGTATGAAATAAAAACAAAGTGTTATAATCTATCTTACAATATTATCAGTACAATAAGAAACAAGTAACGTAAATACACTGTAGTCGAAAACAGTTTTATTGCACAGAAATATTTAAAAAACAATATATGAATAAATATTTCCTTTTTGTTTCCTGATCATATTTTATCTAATTTAATCCCTGTTTTAGTTTGAAATAATGAAAATATCCATGTATTTTATTGGTGCTATTACTGTCGAAAAGGTACGATTACCATACCAATTGAGAATATTTCACAAAATTCATGAGCAGAAAATTGGTCTAACAGCTTTGAATCAGACAAAAAGACAAGAAAAAGCTTTACAATTGCTCTCATATTTGATTTAGAATGCAGAAAGAATAATGAATAATACATTACACTTGTAGTCTTGACAACTCAATTTATTCGTACGTGTTGAAGACTAGAAATCACCTTGGAATGCTCTTTATAACTGACACAAGACAAGACTCTAAATGAGATGGCCACTAGGTGTACTAACGGGATATCAAAGTTTTCATCACGTGCTCGAGTTTGCCACAGTATAAAGCCCTCTTTAGTACACAACGATCATCTTCAAAGTAACACGAATACTGGCAGTACATATCTTATTTCTTTCACTCAAAACCAACGATACCAAATCCAAACAGCTCCTACAGTAATGTATTCTCAAGATGTCTGGTATAGGTATTAAAGCTTTACTTAAAGTAGAGGACAACGGTTCGACCTTCTCAGGTCATCCTTAGGTTAACTCTTTTTGTTAACCCGTAGATTACTTAAGAAGAAAGAAATGTTGTTCTCTTCTTTATTTTAATTAAAGTGTTAATACCCATACCACCCGTCTTGAGAATACATGTTCATTTCAAGTCGGTTTTTCGTCATCACGAAGCTCTAACAATGATATTCAAATCTTCTTTCTATCCTCCAAAATCAACTCTAGTAACCAACTACAGCTCTAGCATTAACGCTCACTTCTTCTTACTATCCCCCAAAATCAACTCTAGTAACCGACTTCAGTTCTGACAGTAACACTCACATCTGTTTTCCTATCCCCCAAAATTAACTCTTGTAACCGACTACAGTTCTAACAGTAACACTCACATCTGTTTTCCCATTCCCCAAAATTAACTCTAGTAACAGACTTCAGTTCTAACAGTAACACTCGCATCTGTTTTCCCATTCCCCAAAATTAACTCTAGTAACCGACTACAGTTCTAACAGTAACACTCACATCTGTTTCCCTATCCCCCAAAATTAACTCTAGTAACCAACTACAGTTCTAACAGTAACACTCACATCTGTTTTCCTATCCCCCAAAACTAACTCTAGTAACCGACTACAGTTCTAACAGTAACACTCACATCTGTTTCCTATCCCCAAAATTAACTTTGGTAACCAACTACAGTTCTAACAGTAACACTCACATCTGTTTTCCTATCCCCCAAAACTAACTCTAGTAACCGACTACAGTTCTAACAGTAACACTCACATCTGTTTCCCTATCCCCCAAAATTAACTTTAGTAACCAACTACAGTTCTAACAGTAACACTCACATCTGTTTTCCTATCCCCCAAAATTAACTCTAGTAACCGACTACAGTTTTAACAGTAACACTCACATCTGTTTCCCTATCCCCCAAAATTAACTCTAGTAACCAACTACAGTTCTAACAGTAACACTCACATCTGTTTTCCTATCCCCCAAAATTAACTCTAGTAACCGACTACAGTTCTAACAGTAACACTCACATCTGTTTTCCCATTCCCCAAAATTAACTCTAGTAACCGACTACAGTTCTAACAGTAACACTCACATCTGTTTCCCTATCCCCCAAAATTAACTCTAGTAACCGACTACAGTTCTAACAGTAACACTCACATCTGTTTCCCTATCCCCCAAAATTAACTCTAGTAACCGACTACAGTTCTAACAGTAACACTCACATTTGTTTCCCTATCCCCCAAAATTAACTCTAGTAACCAACTACAGTTCTAACAGTAACACTCACATCTGTTTTCCTATCCCCCAAAATTACCTCTAGTAACCGACTACAGTTCTAACAGTAACACTCCTTTCTATTCTTCAAATTAACTCTTATAACTGATTTGAGCTCTGGCAGTAACATTCACATCTGTTTTCCTATCCCCCAAAATTAACTCTAGTAACCAACTACAGTTCTAACAGTAACACTCACATCTGTTTCCCTATCCCCCAAAATTAACTCTAGTAACCAACTACAGTTCTAACAGTAACACTCACATCTGTTTTCCTATCCCCCAAAATTACCTCTAGTAACCGACTACAGTTCTAACAGTAACACTCCTTTCTATTCTTCAAATTAACTCTTATAACTGACTTGAACTCTGGCAGTAACATTCACATCTTTTCTTTTTTGTTCTACACCTTCAAATCTATTAATTTATTCCACCCGGCTGTATTAGCTATCTATTTATCACTCAAGATCAACTGAAGTGATAAAACTGAGATCCATTAGTGATACTGTTATCGTTATATCAACTAAAATAAACAACACGGTCCCTGATGTAGCACGCTTGTCTTACCCATGTCCTTTCAAATCAACTGCAGTTGACCCACTATATACTGCCAAGGAAGTATACAACACATGTAATATATACCGTATTGTACATCTTGAAAGACGCACTTTTTCTTTAAAAATACCTTGAAAAATTCCCATGCGTCTTCCAAGACAAAAGTGATGGGTTAAAGCAAGAGGTCAGCTTAGGGTCTACTCAAAACGGACCCCATACAGATCGTAATCTCATTACTTACCAATTACAAGTATTTTCAATAGCATAAAACATTCAGTTTAACTAATACTGTCGAAATACTGTGAAGAACATAATGTATTTGACTGTATTTACTAGTAGGTTGAAAAAACGTCAAGGCTGCATCAAGGTGTTGGTTGCTGAGTCAATATATTTTTTCCTTAGAATTGTCTTTCGAAACATAGGATGCATGTTCCACGATGTACAATACAGTGCCGATACGAATTTATATGGAAGACATTCAACAACAACGACTCATACCTTTTTCCCGTGTATCAGTTGGCATTCAGCACTGTTGGTCTACGTCAGCTCTTGAGGTTCATTATTACCCTAATTATTCAATACTATGAATGTGTACCTCATAATTCCATTCCGATTGGCTTATCTCGTGAATCAAATACCCATGCTACACAGTGATACCTTCAAAAGAAGACTGTGGAACGTACACAAAAGTATCACCTACAGCAATAGCGTTAAGGACGCTTTTTACAGAACGCTGCTGCATCGTAAAAATAGGTGACTTACATTTTTCTCCACAAAGCCTGCCGAATCTGAGTCGAAAACTTGCATAAATCAATTAATTAATATATGCGTGGTGGCATTTCTCAGAGGGTTGTTCCGACCCGGCATGGTTAGGTGGTTAGGGCACTCGACTAGTAATTTGAGGGTCGCCGGTTCGAATCCCGTCTCACCAAACATGCTTGCCCTTCCAGCCGTTATAATGTTACAGTGAATCCTACTATTCGGTAGTAAAAGAGTAGCCCAGGAGTTAACGGTGGGTGGTGATGACTAGCTGCCTTCCCTCTAGTATTACATTGCTAAATTAGGGACGGCTAGCGCAGATAGCCATCGTGTAGCTTTGCGCGAATCAAACAAACCAGAGGGTTGTTTTTATTCTCTTCCTTGGTCTCTTTCCTTATATGTCAAAACTAATTTTAATGTTTTGCTTATCTTAAAAATAGATACCGATGAACACGGGAAATAAACTAAATTTAAAGAATACTTCAAAGAAACATGGGTTTCTGTCATAATGTTATTTTGTGTCCGGGTTTCTATTGAAACTAGCTTATAATTTTATTTTTTCTGTGATTAGTTTGGTTTGAATTTCGCGCAAAGCTGCACAAGGGCTATCTGCGCTAGCCGTCCCTAATTTAGCAGTGTAAGATTAGAGGGAAGGCATCTAGCTAGTCATCATCACCTATCACCAGCTCTTGGCCTACTCTTTTACCAACGAATAGTGGGATTGACTGTAACTTTATAACGCCCCCACGGCTGAAAGGTTGAGCATGTTTGGTGTTTTTCTGTGATCCTCAAAAATATCTTTGAAAATTAGTCGATAAGTTTTAAAAACATTTAACTAGTAACTAATACTAAGCGCAAACACCACAAATATGTTTAGCAGAATTAGTTAAAATACAAAAACGACGCGTTAAAAAGGACCTATATTTATCAAATCCCTTTGGCAAACATGTATATAATATATATATAATATAATGTATATAATAGGTACTAATAAGTCTGGGACAGAAATATAAATCCGAAAATTTCACCTTCCACTAATAAGGAGAAATCTATTTTTATTAGAAACCGTACAAAATAACGACAGTGATGTATTAAAACGAGTCAATAGACTTCAGAATATTTGTGTCAGAAATACGCACTGAAAAGCTTATCATGGAAATTGCATAGTCTTCCCTCACGCTTGTTTAACTTGTAGAAAAATTGCTCGCGTTAATTTATATGAACTTCTAATTTAAGCTAAAAATTATTGCGGATACGTGATTCTTAGGATTAGTAGAAATGTCATTTTCGGAAGCCATTGAAAGCTGCATGTTCGGATTATGTCAAAATTGTCACTTTAGCTATCTATCAGTCACTGCGGTTGGATACTTATATATCTATTCACGTAACGTCAGAATGTGAATAATAACTTACTTGTTTTATTAATTTGTCTTATTAAGTTCGTTTTGAAACCTGAAACCAGTAAACCGTTCCTCGTCTAAACCGATTGCGATTAATATCGGATCCCTTGGAAATTTAGAACGTGACGAATCGTGTTATTCAGAGAATGTCTTTGGTTCTGTTTTTCCCTCTTTTATTTTCAGTCTACCTGTGAAACTTCATAAGGCTTAATGAAAGGCATTTTGTATGTAATTGTATGTTGTGATTGACTTACAGTTTTGTTACCGTAAAGTAAAACAGCTTTTTTGTTCAGTTTGAAATATATAATCTTAATATTGTGACCTATTATTGCACGACTCAAAATAACTGAGAAATCAAATTCGGTTAAAAAGCTAAGTTATCCATCTTCTAACGTTCAAACGTCACAGGTTCAAGTAAATAATAATAACTGGCCAAACCAGTTTCGATTGCATTTAGCAGTTTATTTAGTAGAGTTTAAATAGATAAGTAATCAGAAGGGTTCACTTCTATCAGTCAGCTTATACTGACCTCAAGTAAAGTGGTGTTTAACACTCATATTCAATAGATTTGCTTGGTAAATGCACACCGTTCAGCCATTCCTGTGAAGCCAGCAAAAACGAATGTCACTCCAGAAAAGGATATATTTTATACCTGTGCTACACCTGGCAATAACCATCGCTTATGGTTGGCGTGAGCTTTACATACCAAAAATTGAAATTATTGCCAAAATCAGACCGGTTATCTCATTGCTTAATGTTTATATTCGGTCTCTGAGTGTTTAATAGAATTCCTCTAATAACTTTGGTCCAATCTAGTTTATCCAGCTTTTCACAACAAATTGTAACGACAGTCAAACTGATAAACTTGATTTAAGTATGTGTGGTGTTTATGTGTAGATAAACGAAATCCTAAACTGAGATGTTCATTAAATAACTGTCAGCGTAATATTTTTCTTGATCTGAAATAAAATATTTCGTTTGGGATTTGCTTTAACTTACGTGACATTTTCAATAAGGTTCTGGCCCAGCATGAGCAGGTGGTTAAGGCATTGGATTCGTAACCCGAGGGTTGCTGGTTTTAATCCCCGTCACACCAAACATGCTCGCCTTTTCAGCCGTGGGAGAGTTATAATGTGACGGTCAACCCCACTATTCGTTGGTAAAAGAGTAGCCCAAAAGTTGGCGATGGGTTGTGATGACTAGCTGCCTTCCCTCTAGTCTTACACTGATAAATTAGGGACGGCTAGCGTAGATAGCTGTCGAGTAGTTTTGCGCGAAATTCAAAACAAAACCAAAAAGCAAACCAATAAGGTTCTTGATCTTAGAATAAAGAACATCACGTATGTGAACAATCCACGAAATGCAATAAAATATAAATTTTAGCCTTTTAACGTGAATATCACAAATAACCAACTGGACAACACATCATAAATACGTGTAGAAGAAAATGACGTTTGAACAACTCAATGTAAACACGATTTTAAATGAGAATGGAATAGAACAGTTGAAATGTATTTATTACATCATGAGAAGCGTATGGACGTTCCTACACAGGTTGAATAAAACATACTATATTTACAATGATGGAAATTCCTATTATTTTGATGTCAACTATTGTTTACGTTCACATGACTAGAAAATCATAATGGGCCAGTAGAGAATGATGCGATAAGAAAATACTATCAGTTATTGTGCTGTAATGTAAACGATCCTGTTTTACTAGCTTATAATAATTATTATATTTCGATTACTGTTTGAATCATTTCCTGGAAAATGTTGTGTATTTTATCCACAAAAGCTAACAGTGGTCTACAGTATTGTATTAAGCTGCGTTATGAACCATTAAACTTCTTTATGAAAATTAACATTTATTAGCTAGAAAGCTAAAATATTTTCCACCTAGCGACAAGCACATTGCGACTTAAGAAATTAATAACAGTAAGCCCAACAACAAGTTGTAATGTTGTTGTTTTTTATGGGCGAGAAAATCGAATCGATACATCATCTCTAATTTTCCTACCTTTTTCATATCATTGGAAGCTCGTCTTAACATAGAACAAAATGAAGAGCGACAGGGCCATAAGATGTAACACTAAATACTCAACATAATAGCAAAAACAGCATGGGTGATACGCGGAAAATGTTCAGTATATCATAGAATGTCTCGTCCGTTCTAGCTTACGCAAGAAACGTTTGTTAAAAGCTTGGCCATTACACTGTCTCTCAGCCTTTTAGCAAGACCTTTTTTGTAAGTATATTGCATGAAGTCACATGAGGGACTTATTCTGTCCAGAATTTCTTCCCATTTTCTCAATACTCCTTTCCCTGTTCCACATCATTTTGTGTGTTGCTTTGGTTTTTGTTCACCAGATTACTACTTTTTCTTATCTCTCAGTGTCATTAATTAATTAGTTTCTTCCCTCTAAGTGTTATCTACTGATCAGTTTATTTTATCTCAATGTTATTCACTAATTAGTTTCTTACCTCTCAGTGTTATCCACTAATTACTTTCTTATATTTTAATATTATTTACTAATTAGTCCCTTGTATTTCAGTGTTATTTATTAATTAATATATTATCTCTCAATGTTATTTACTAATTAGTTTATTATCTCTCAGTCTTATTTACTAATTAGTTTCTGTTAGTGTTACTAATTAGTTATTTACTAATTTCCTATCTCAATGTTATTTACGAATTAATTTCTTATCTCTCAGTGTTATTTCCTAATTAGCTAATTACCTCTCAGTGCTATCCACTAATTACTTTCTTATATCTTAATATTATTTACTAACTAGTTTCTTGCCTCTAAGTATTACCTAATAATTAGTTTCTCAGTGTTATTTTCTAATTAGTTCCTTGTATTTCAGTGTTATTTACTAATTAGTTCCTTATATTTCAGTGTTATTTATTAATTAGTATATTATCTCTCAGTGTTATATATTAATTAGTTTCTCTGTGTTATTTACTAATTATTTTTCTTGTATCCCAGTGTTATTTAGTGATTAGTTCCTTGTAACTCAATGTTATTTACTAATTAGTTTCTTGTATCTCAGTGTTGTCTGCTGATTATTTCCTTGTATCTGTTATCCTTACCTCTCAGTCTTATTTACTAATTATTTTCTTGTATCCCAGTCTTATTTACTAATTAGTTTCTTGTCTCTCCATGTTGTTTACTAATTAGTTTCCTACCTCTTAGTGTTATTTACTAATTATTTTTCTTGTATCCCAGTCTTATTTACTAATTAGTTTCTTGTCTCTCCATGTTGTTTACTAATTAGTTTCCTACCTCTCAGTGTTATTTACTAATTATTTTTCTTGTATCCAGTCTTATTTACTAATTTTCTTGTCGCTCCATGTTTTTACTAATTAATTTCTTGTATATCAGTCTTATTTACTAGTTATTTTTCTTGTATATCAGTCTTATTTACTAATTAGTTTCTTGTCTCTCCATGTTCTTTACTAATTAGTTTCCTACCTCTCAGTGCTATTTACTAATTATTTTTCTTGTATCCCAGTCTTATTTACTAATTAGTTTCTTGTCGCTCCATGTTGTTTACTAATTAGTTTCCTACCTCCCAGTGTTATTTACTAATTATTTTCTTTTTCTTCTCTGTTTACTATTCCTTACATCCACCCACCTCATCAAAGTTTTTTATTTTGTTTTTTGTTTTTAGTTAAGATTTAATTGCGATTGCAATGAATTTTGATGTATACCAGAATAAAATCCAAAGCAGAAGCTCTATTTTATATGAAGCAAACCGTGTGTCATGTGCGGATGCCAAGTTAGAAAAAAATAAACCTTTTTACCTATTACAGTTTATAACTAATTTGATTGTTCATCATTAATGCAATATAAGCATCTAAGTTTTTAAGTTCATTGCAGTTATTGTGATTATTTTTTATTGCATGTGAACCAACGCTTTGTTACTGTTAGAGTTAGACTGTTGTTCACTTTCAAAGGTTTGCGTAAATTTTGCAGTGCACCACGATACGTCACCACATTAAAATTCTCTTTTACGGTGTGTAACTTCTCTTTGGAAAAGAGCTGAGACCAGGCATGGCCAGGTAGTTAAGTCACTCGAATTGTAATGTGAGAGTCGCGAGTTCGAATCCCCGCCACACCAAACATGCTCGCCTTTTCAGCCGTGGAAGTGTTATAATGTTACGGTTAATTCCAGTATTCGTTGGTAAAACATTGGCCAAGTAGTTGGAGGTGGTTGGTGATGACTAGTTGCCTTCCCTCTAGTCTTACACTGCTAAATTAGGGACGGCTACCGCAGATAGCCCTTGTGTAGCTTTGCGCGAAATTCAAAAATAAACAAATAGCTAAACGTATGTGTGTTATACAGAATACGCAAGTATAGTGAGTTTCAAAAACATCAACCAAGTATCACGTGATTTTAAACAATTCTTTTGACAGAATTATCGCACGTGTAGTTTAAAATACATCTTTCCAAGTTGCAGGTTGATAAGTCATAGCTTAATGTATTATGTAATTCAAGGAAATTCCACCGTAGCTAAGCGGTGTGATTTAGGACTACATTTCAGGGCGTAATACCCGTGGTAAGAATAGAGCAGATAGCTTGTTAACAACTCTGCACTTAAAAGAAGCAAATGAACCTAAGTATTCGTAATGTGTGTGTGTGTGCTTTTTTTAAAGAAAGCCACGGCAGGCTATCTGCTGTGTCCATTGAGGGGAATCGAGCCCCTGATTTTAGTGTTGTGAATCGTGAAGAAACGTGCTAGTTTTAAGGATATGTTTGTTGGTATTATACTAAGCAAAGCACATATAAATGAGTCTTAAAGATATTTTTGTATTATATATCCCCCTGTGAGACAACGGTATGTCTATGGTCTTACAATGCAAAAGTCCTAAGTTCAATTCCCCGTGGTAGACACAGCATAGTCCAACGTCGCTTTGCTATAGAACAAACAGTTCGTATCAAACTAAACATATCTGACGAAATGTTTTACTTTTAAAGAAACATTTGACGGCATCATCCAAATACATACATAGGGTAATGTATTTTAAAAAACCTATTTGAAAATGCCATATATTTATTGATAGAGAAAATATTTATTATTAAAGATATATTTGATGTTGTCGTTATGGTAATTCACAATCCATGTCATAACCATAACCATGCTTAAATTCTTAGCTGACATCTGGTATTACAAGTCTTTTTTACTAGTCAAGATAAAGTTATCTCATAATCGAAACTTCGTGTTGAACCTAAGAATTGAGTGAGGCCTAACTGGTTATGACTTTACCAGTATTAATAATCTTTTCTTGTTCATTTTAGTTATCACCACTAAAACTCGTGCTTGTATATATGATACGATAACTTGTCGATGCTGGAAAAAGACTTAGTAGTAAATGAAACATATATTTAGATCTTCAAAATGCAAAGTAGTGTCTTAACATATTTTCCTACTGACGGTAATTTTAGAAAACTTCTTTGTTTTCAACATATCAGTTTCGAAAGAATAAACGCACGAGTGGTTAAGGCAAGCATGACAATAAAATATATACGTGAGAAATATACATCTCTACACACGTAAATCATAAACTAAATGTTATCCTTACTATCGTTAAGTTAATTTTGTCGTGTTACTGCTTCACTTGGCAGAAATCCAAGGTACTCTTGTCGCGTGTTCCTCACGCGCTTAGATAATCTCACTCAGTCAGTGCTCGCTAAAAAGATCAAACTAGGCCTTTTTCACCATCATCAATTATGCGTGTAGGACAGAGCACCTGGATATGGTGTTAATATAAGCTTTTCATGTCTTGACTGATTACATTGAAATTGTATTCTCAAGACGGCTGGTATGGGTATTAAAACTTTAATTAAAATAAAGTACGGAAGAACGTTTCTACCTTCTTAGGGCTTTTTAAGGTGAACAAAGAAGCTGTTATGGCCGTCATTGGTCTTAGTGTATTGTAAGTGCTTTTTGAACTGTTTTCATCAGTGTCATGTGTCAAACTGCAAACCGACATGCTAGCACTAGACCATACCTTACACACATTGTTCCGTCGTAAGGACAAATTTTTAATCTTATAAAGACACATTTTACATAAATATTAATTATTCATTGAAATAAAAAATCGCAATCTTAAAAAAGATTAATTTAAATTTTGAAGTTAAATGTCGGTACCTATCAAACCTATGGTATTTGCCAACAAAATTGATACACGTTTTTTCTTTCTTAGTACAAATATATCTTGATATACAAATAATAATATAATTTATAATAACGGTTATTACAAATAGTCAATACAAATAATGATTTATATACAAACATTTTACAAACTTACCAACAGCATCAAGCCTTCCCTCTGGTCTGGATCTTCCTCAATAACTTATCGAGGGTTCACGATGAGCGAATTAATTTCGAGCTGATATAGATATAGTTCATTTAACATGCTGATTACAAGTCGATTTTGTGTCACCGCTGAAGTTATATAATGTTTTCGTTAAAATATTGATATCCAATGTGGCTCCACTGAAATTAAATGATTTATAATGTTTGAAAACTTTGAATATTGCTGATCAAAAATATCTGTAGTTTCCAATTAATAAATGTTAATCACAATTATAGCTTTCAAAGTATATAGTACAGCAATTTTTGCAAATCAGTAATATATACAGTCTCTTGGCACGTCGCTTTGGTTAATGTTTATAAGCGAGCTTCTAGAAATTTCAGCTTCCATAAGAATATTGACGATACACTATTATTTACGTACACACGAACATTGTTGATTTTTACACACGAAAAGTTTCTACAATTTTAGTGAATAAGGGTGAATTTCGCAATACACATTTAACAATATAAGTTCCATACATTTCTAAATATATATTTAACTGAAACAAACATAGATATTAAAATAGATAAATAACGGCAATTCCGTCGCACCATGTATCCTTACCGCAGTTAAACCAAAATCCAATAAACGTGAAAGCCTAAAACTTATTCTTAATATTAAAATATCGAGTAATTTTTAATTTCTGTCTTTATTTGTATTAAACAAATTTCATTGTTCAATTATCTGAGATTTAACAAAACATAATAAATAAGAAACATAATAAACAAAGTATCCTTTAAATAATAATATAATACTAAAAACAGTATTTAAACTAAATTATCTCACACCAGACAGAGTTAATGGAAGTTGTCGTTTCAGTCGTTTCACTGCTGTTAACTTGACACCGTCTACACATATTTCTCAGATTATTATTAAATTAACATTTTTCTGATTTATGTACATTACTTTCCTATGGCCTTTTAATATCCATCATTTTGACATGTTTTCCAATTTTAAAACTCTTTATAAAACCTCTTCAACAATGTTCCTTCTAACAATGTTTTTGTTCACGTGCTCCTTGCAGTACGTACGTAATGTAGAATCTATTTATATTATAACCCTTCAACGATCCTTTCTTCTAAGCCTTTTTTCTATGAAACAAAGTTTAAACTGTCTAACGAAGAGATTTTACCCGAAACGTTTTAATTGTAATAAAGCTTTTGTTATGCACGTGTGTCTTACCTATTTTTAATATTTTTTTTCACTGTTTCTTCACGTCTTGTGGCTTTTTTCCCACTGTATGTAGATTTTGAGCTCTAGTATTTAAGTTTTATCAGTAATATTTTGTTGTTGTCGTTTGTTTGTTTTAAACCAAAATCCAATAAATGTGAAAGCCTAAAACTTATTCTTAATATTAAAATATCGAGTAATTTTTAATTTCTGTCTTTATTTGTATTAAACAAATTTCATTGTTCAATTATGTGAGATTTAACAAAATATAATAAATAAGATGTATTGTACACAACTACCAAAGTATCCTTTAAATAATATTATAATACTAAAAACAGTATTTAAACTAAATTATCTCACACCAGACAGAGTTAATGGAAGTTGTCGTTTCAGGTGATTACAAGCTCTTCTTAATATCACTTTATATTCAGAAAATTTGTGCATCTTGGACACTCAAACTGTCGTATTATTGACTATCAGTTCTAATGTTTTCTTGTGCGTGTTGGTAGCTTAATAATGCCTGTAGCCCTGACAATTTCTAATCACAACTACGTTTTTTTAATATTAAGTTCAGCGACTGTATAATTCTACCCACTCATTCGCTAGCATTATCGTTTAAAAGTACCATTTGAATTGAATTTCAGACTAATCCACTATAATGAGTTAGCGATATCGTAGACAGGACAGAAAGAATTATCAATTTTTCTCAGTAGCAGAAAAAAGTCCAGAAAAAAAAAGTACTTAAGAAGAAATACAATACGAACGATGTTCGTATTAATACGATAAAGCTCATTAATTTCCCATTATTCAACATTATCAAATACACATTTTTGAAACAGTTGTTAAAAGTAAGAGAAAAACTGTTTGAAACACTCGGACGAATTTTGCAGCTTGTATTGACATTGAAAATGGAGACTACGCCATTAAAAACTTGTATTAATTTTCGTTTTCAAAACTATTATCTGCCAGTTGATGATAGGTCGTCCGCTTATATCGAATAAATATGATGCGATTAAATGAAAAAATTAAATCTATATATCTATATAATGTTACCTATTATAATTTATCTTGGACGAGTCTCCGATTTATTATGTACGTATGTTTATGTATTACGATTTTCTTATAGCTGGAAATTTTGTTTTTAATTTAGATGTTAAATGAGTGTCGATATGTACTAACTTTAAAATATTTGACAACAAGATTGATACACACAATGTTCTTTCTTAACACAAATATATTTTAATATGCAAACAACAACACAGTTTATAATAACACAGATATTAAAATGAATATATAAATCCGTTACAATATTGTGTAAAATGAAGAGTTATCGAATTTTTGCAACTTTAAGGCAGTTAATAGTCATTGTCATGGAGCAGAAAACGTAAAATAACGTAAAATTAAGATTTATTATAAGTTGTTTAATGGATATCTTATGCTACCCAGAAATAAAACACAAAAACTTAAGATCAAAGTAAGATGCACGTGCCCTCAATATTAACAAAACGTTCCAAATTCTAGAACTAATCTATAATGTGTTTTTATCACTTGTGAACTTTCTCTTAATATACTGACCACGTTCAGTTAGAAAAAGAATTCTACGACACGGTCGTTTAACTTTCTATAATATAAGAATAGGCGTATCGTTATCTTTCAAGTACTTTTTTTTGGGGAGGGCTATGAAATGGCATAACAACTGCACAGCAGGTGTTATAAAAGGAAAGTTAATCAGAGCAGATGAACATACTGTTAGCATGCTACTTCATTCAGATCTCTGTGTGTGTTTTCTTATAACAAAGCCACATCGGGTTATCTGCTGAGTCCACCGAGGGGAAATAGAACCCCTGATTTTAGTGTTGTAGATCCATAGACTTATCGCTGTACCAGCGAGGAACTCATTCAGGTCTATTTACAGGATTTAAAAAAACTCTTAAACACACTCTCAAGTTCACATTTTGTCATATTCATACAAAGGATAGACAAAAAGGTTAGTAGTATCCTAATGGTAAAAGTATTTTTGGATATAATACAAGAACAACAGTAGAAATACAGAGTCTCTTAAGCCTGACTTCTAGTCTTAGGACTCTCGCATGAAATAACATTTGAAATAAAGAAGCAGAAGCAAGTATATGTGTTTAAGCCTGCAACATCCACTGTATAAATACCATCTCTCATTGCAAACCAGTTGTGGCTAGTGAGAATGATACAGGAGTATGTACCATGTCCAGCCAGCTGTGACTACTTAGAAATATAGATAACCATTTACCATGTCCAGCAGTTGTGGCTAATGAGAAAGATACAGGACCATCTACCATGTTCAACCAGTTGTGATTACTTAGAAAGTTGCAGGATCATCTACCATGTCCAGCCAGCTGTGACTAATTAGAAAGATAGAGGAACATTTACTATGTCCAATCAGTTGTGACTGATTGAGAAAGATACAGGACTATCTATCATGTCCAATCAGTTGTGGCTGTTGAGAAAGTTACAGGACTATCTACTATATCCAGCAAGTTGTGACTACTAAGAAATATACAGGACCATTTGCCATGTCCATGCAGACTATTTGCCTTTCTTCTGGTCTATATAGCCATAAGTGGCTTTGAACAAAATCCAACAAATAAACAAACACAAATGAATTTATATCGTGGATTGGTGTAATACTGAGACACGTGCCTTGAAAAGTAATAAAGTTTTCCTCTTCAAAAAATAAAAACTATAAATTTATGAATACATTAAAATCAGGAAATAAAGCGTAGAATCCAATTATGTCAGGCAGATCGTAGTTGTCAGCATTCTTACTGGGTCGATTTTAAGTTGGCATTTCTTTTTCAAAATGCGAAAGGTACTTCTTCAGTCTTGTCGTATCCGATCTCGAAACATTGCTAATTTTCCTCCAACAACTTGCAAATTAGAAAATTGTCGAGGAACGTACACAACTGACTATCTCCATGATGCTAGAACTCACAAACGTATCTACAAAAAGGTTATTTATGATAAGAACATAGATAATACAATCAATAAGAGGGCCTAGATATAAGCTCTCTCTTATCACTTGTGCTCACTAACCTCCGTATTGAATATTTAGAAAAAAGTGCTCCAAAAATAGACACTATAAGTCACAGAATTTGAGTCGGGTTCATTCACTATACATTATTATTACAGCAACCCACTCCGTACAGAATTTACAATGAACATAGATGTGTTCTAGCGACACAATATACAATAGAAACAAGATCTAATACTTAGACTTGATGGTTACCAAGTACGTAACTCATATGCACAGATACGGATAAGAAGTGCTGATAAAACTACCACAGCAGTAGACTAGTTTATAGAATGGACGACATTTGTAAAAGATGAAAAACCTACGAAAAATAAAGATAATATAGTATCATGACCCTCCTTGACACAGTTGACCCTCTATAAACACTTAATAACCCTTCTTGATAACTCTTATTAATATATTGACCCTTTATAAACACTTAATGTAGTTAATATACACTTAACCTTCAACACTTATGAAGCTTGATAAAAAGGATAAACGCCAAGAATAAGGATGTAAACAAATTACAAACACATAGCAATATTTCCCCATGTCAGAGATCTCTCAGAAAACACAACTGATTTATAAACAGCATAAAGTAAAAATAGTGTTGAGAAGCTACAACACAATTGGGTCACAGTTGGTACAAACCAAATTTATTAAAGACTAAATGGAGAGTAGATTTATAGCATCTGCTATAAATGTGGACAAATGGCAGAAATTACGGTCATAATACACAGAGAAAATATTGTAATATCGGTTTAAACTGCAACGTACCTTATTGGTAGGGCCCGGCACGGCCAGGCGTTAAGGCACTCGACTCGTAATCTGAGGGTCGCGAGTTCGAATCCCCGTCGAACCGAACATGCTTGCCCTTTAAACTGTGGAGGCATTATAATATGACGTTCACTCTCACTATTCGTTGGTAAAAGAGTAGCCCATGAGTTGATGGTGAGTGGTGATGACTAGCTGCCTTCCCTCTAGCCTGTTAAATTAGGGACGGCTAGCGCAGATAAACGTGTGCGAAGTTCAAAACAAGCCAAACCAAACATTATTGGTAGAGGAAATAAGATAACTCTTAAAAACCAATGTAATAGAAATAGGAATACAAAAGATGCTACATACATCCAACTAGCTGATGACACGTAGAGTTATTCTAGAGTCAACAAAACCTAGCTAAAACCTAATTGGTAGTTAATATATAAAATGCTAATAATTAGTTAACAGTTACGTTCAGGTGATTGTAAAAGCCAGGAACCATGACGACGACTGATACCCGATCGCCACAACCGTACTGTAAGTAATGAAAGAGCTCCGTGATATGAGAGGTTAAACACAGGGCTGATGGAGGTTTACCATGATCGAATCCTACCGAGGAGCAGTTTTAAAATATTTACACATTAAATATAAACATTAAGCAGAAGGGTCTCAGAAAGTAACTCAATTTATTTTGTTTAGTTTTTAATGAATATGACAATTACTGCCTGCTTATTTTCTGTATTTTATTATATTATGTGGTTTTTTAAGTCCTATTTTAATGAAACGTGGTAGATGTGAACCTTGAAATTTATGGAACAAGAGAAATCTTTCTTTTCTAAGTCAACTTGTCACATGATAACTGTACAAAGTCGGTAGTTATTATATTAAAGGAACTGAATTTTAACAATGTGACATTTCATCCAATGACACAAACCTGTCTAGAATGTCCTGATATTTGGGAATGTACTATTATCTTTTCTCTTGTACTATGAAAAACAAAGAATTTCTTTTAATGCCCTTTTTGTCAGATGTGAAATTAAAAAGACGTCTGTGACTTGGAGTTTGTTTGCAGTTAAGTATAAAGCTACACAACGGGTCATCTGTGCAGTGCTCTCGTATAGAGATCTAGTTCCTAGCTTTGTAGCTCCGCAGACTTACCACTGTATGTAATGCATTTAGATTACTATGCGGTGAAGTAAAACGGATTCAAAACTCTGTATATCTTAAGGATTCCTTCTGGTTACATTTGAAATTGTTTACCGTCACCACACTGTAACCCTCTTTAGCTAACAAAGTGTGTTACAAAATCACCAGTTTAAGTTTCATGAAACAAAAATTCACTCAATAAAAAAATTTGTCACTTTCTTTGAAAAATCACCTTGGTGGCTCAACAATAAGTCTGAGGGCTTATAACGCTAAAAGTCGGATTTCAGTACCCACGATAAACACAGGTATTCTATTGCGTAGTTTGTTTTCTTGTAAACAGACCTTGAAAAGTCATCTTTGATGACGGTCTGATCTCTTAATATTTTCTTTAATAGCAATTGACCCTCTAAAAATACAACTACATGTAAGTCATTTTCAGGGATTGCACAAAATACATTAAAAATTTTAATACACAGTATAAGACTTCCGATACTGAAGTATTCGTTCTTTAAAATGTAACTTATTTTCGATCAAAATACATGTTGAATAGAAAAGGATTTGCAAATCATTACGTCATAACGTACATACGCTATGGTTTTAAAAGATGAAAATTTACAAGAATTTTTTGAATTTTCAACAACAAAAAAACCCTTTGTTTGTTTGTTTTAAGCAGAAAACCGCAATATTTTTAGCATTTTAAGTCTATAAACTTCCCGTTGAGCTGCTCAGGAGGTGGGGATCGAGCTATGACTGTTATGGAAGTAACATATACTTACAACTAGGCTATGGACAAGGTCTCCACGGAATTGAAATGTATCACGTAAAGAATACATACCAAATTACTCAACATCAGTTTTGAAGAGTTAGGGTTACCTATGTTGGTTGTGTTCAGAGAGAGTTGGATGCGTTATATAATAGGATTTTTGAATATACAAATCATCAAGTCAAATAGCAGTCATACTTGATATAACGTTACGAAGGAACGTAACGTATCAGGATCACATTTTGGCATTATTTCATATGCATGCATAAGCAGTGTGAAGCATCAAAAAGAAAGGGTCGCTTTTAAGTAGGGTATGTAACAGTTCTTTCAAATGCAAAATATTCATACGCACATATAATAAAGACTAATCTTGTAAAGACTAATAATATAAACTAATCCTGTTTAGATCAGGAATTAAGAATTTCCAAGACAGGGGCATCCATTGTATTTAATGGTATTGGAAGATAAATGAATATTAGTCATATTGAGTCATTAGAACCATCCAGAAACATGTTTGCAACAAGTAACGCTCTACCAATGATATTTAAATTATAGAATCTTATTACAGGTGAAAATCTACGAACACAAATGACAATATTATGATGGAGACTCTTGCAAGAAAAACTATGCTGTTGGATGATTGTCAATATGCACGATCGTTGGATAGAGCATGACTGGACGTGATTACGTGAACTATAATGACGTAAATAAACTGCAAAATCGTTTTATTTTTACATGCTGAATAAGTAGGTCTTCTCTGAATTACATAAACAAACGCGAAATCAAAGAAGCCCTACTTATACAACAACTCAAACAAAAACTAAACCAATACAAAAGAACACCTTTATACCTACAACAATTAATAACTTAACATATACTGCAACGCCCCCTACAATCCCATACCCGTTTACACTCTCGTCCCTAAGATAGGCAGTTGCAAACTCTCTCTTTGTTAACCTTGAGGTGACCTAAGAACTTCGAGACGTTTTTCTCTAGTTTATTTTAATAAAGGTTTTGGTCAGGCATGGCCAGGTGGTTAAGGCACTTGACTCGTAATCCGAGGGTCACGGGTTCGAATCTCCGTCACACCAAACATGCTTGCCTTTTCAGCCATGGGGGCGTTATAATGTTGCGGTTAATCACATTATACGTTGGTAAAAGAGTAGCCCAAGAGTTGGCGGTGGGTAGTGATGACTAGCTGCCTTCTCTCTACTCTTACACTGATAAATTAGGAAAGGCTACATCACATTAAGATTTTTAATTTCACGCTTCACTAGCATAGACGTTATTTCGTATGATAATAATCAAGGCATACTATAGTATATCTTGCGGCCAAACCAACATACTGTAGAAAACACCGTGTGGTATTAAGGGCAGTGATAGTTTATCGATTTTTCTGCCTTTTGTATCTTAGACTCTGTTAATTTAAACTACCACATATTTTCAGTGGATATGCTCTTAGTTCACATTCCAAATTTGAAGGCAATCCTTTACAAAATCTCTGAGATATAACATCTCCGATTTTGAATTTCTTTCTATTTTTACCCTCGCATTGAAACTATAAAAATTTAATTGATATGAAAACATTCTTAACTTTAATGGATTTTTTTTTCAAACTTGGCACAGTGATGGATCTTTTTAATCTACAATTAGGAGTTTCTCTAGTGTAAATACAAGCCACATGTGCAAAGTCATTCCGCTAAAAACGCTCAAATTTAATTAATATTTTTGCATACGTCTGCACAAAAAGTGAACTATCCATTTAACATTTTTACTACAGTTTCACATAAGAGTAAAAGTGGACATTTTAAATTTTTTTTATCATTTAGAACAGCAAAACTATAAGGTGAAAGGACGTGTACATACATAAGTATTGGTTAGGCTAAGCAAATTAGATTAGAACTTTCTAGCTCATGTTTCCAAGTAAACGGTTATTATTGATCATTCATTGCCAACTTTTAAGAACAAATTCATTAAATTTTATAAAATTACCCTAATTAATGAACGTTTAGCGTCACGTAGTATTAGCTTAAGCAGTTAGCATTAATAATGATGTTTGATAAAGCTGTATCAAATGACAAGAAACTGTTAATCTAAATTCCATATTGTTGCTATAAAAGAAAGTATTAACACTGTTTTAGAGAGATAAAAAAACACCACCAGTTTTAAATAAACTGGTAGGTTCTGTAAAGTATAGGTCCATTCCGAATCATAAGGTTGCGAACCTAACGCTAATTGTGGTTGAATTCGAGTATCCCCTTCTTAGTTTCTATGGTTTGTTGCTGCGTATTGACAAAAAGTCATGATATATAATCAAATTCACCTTAGGTTTAAAAAAGGGTGAAGTAAAAAAAAATCGAGTGTGCGACTTAAAAGAATGAAATCAAAATTGATTTGTTTTGAAGTTCACGACTTTCGGATTACGAGTCGAGTGCCTTGACCACCTGGCCATGCCGCGCCGTCAAAATTAGCTGCCAAACTCTATCTATACTTATAGCATTGATAAATATTTACCGTCAAATTATTATAAGTTTGGCTGCTAATTTTGATTCCATTCCTTTAAGTCGCCCACTCAGTTCTTTTTCTGAACGCACTTTTTTCACACCTAAAACTGTTTTCGTTTACCTAAATATTACTCATGTTCGTGAGTTGAATCAAACATTGTGCGAAAGGAGCTTGTACTTCTTGAAACTCTTCCAGTAATAATGTGAAATTCTTTTACGATTATTTAACACTTACGTTATTTACAAAAATGCAAAAGAAGATCAGAATTCTAGCGCATTACTATTTTCAAATTGCAAACAAGCAAACAAAAATTACAGAAGAAAGTCAGTTAACCCTAAAATTGCTCATCAACTTACTTGAATTTGTTATTTATATGAACAGTTATAACATATGAGTCATATTAATTTTACTAATTTATGCAGGGTTTTACTATATGTTTTTAGCGTTTTAAGCACTCAAACTTCCCCACGATGGAGGAGGGGATAACCTATCATTATTATCGCCTATCCCAGCAACGAAGTGCAGAGAGCGGTGTTGTGATAACAGAACTCGCACCGTGTATTTTAGGCCTCGCTCAGTTCAAGGAAATAGAAAAATTCTATTCAATAGACATAAAGAGAAAGAAATAAAACTTTGGCTGACGTTTTGTTGGTAACTAATAACATGAATAAGAATACTTTAAACCAAACTAGAAACCCCGTAAAGTTTTTTTTTTTTTTGTGGGAGCTGTCAAAAAACAGGCCGAAAACAAAAATGCTGATTTAATTTTAATTCTAAATAAACAATAAACCAATAATACTCCTGTTGAATTAATAAATGATACAATATATTGGAAACAGATGTTATTGTTTTATTAAGGCAATGTTTTTTAATCAAAATAATAAAGTAGTGTACAGAGGACATTTTAAAATGTGATTTTAAGGCATGCATTTTTATAGGTTGGTGGGGGCTTTAAGTTTTTTATTAATATCAAAGAAGCCTCAGACTAAAGGATTTTGGGAACCACTGCTCTAAATAACAGAAAGGGAAAAGACGCCAAGATGGTTTTCAGTTGTTGAAAAACAGTGTAAAAAGGTTTTACGTAAACAGATAGAAGGATTGGAATAAACGTACGACAATTTTCAGTTGTAGGATAAACAGTTATTATATAGTTCTTATAGTGCTAATTGACTTGGTAATAAAGTACAGAGTTATCAATAAATTACATGTTAGATCTTAGCTTAAGTGCGGACGTGTTTAATTTGTACTTCTGGTCTAGTTTTGAGCCACAAAAACGTATAAAGGTGTTTATTATTAAATGATAAATTTGTGAGAAAGTTACAAATTTCACGATAAAAGGCTGACAGTTGGTATATCTAAAAAGTGCTCTGTTACTTTAGCACGAAAACAACCAGAAATAAAATTATAGAACACATTACATCAGAAAACTAAATTATATTTAGACATTCTAGGAGAATAAACTCGTATTTGTACGTTCAGAAAAGAAAAGAAAACTAGTTATCTCAATGGCGTCAAATGTTCGTTTATTTGTTAAATTCTGCGCAAAATTATCTCTACTAACCGTCCCTATTTTCAATTGATAGATAGGCAGCTAGTCAACTCATTCACAATCAAATATTGGACTAAGTTTTACCAAAGAATAACTGAATTTACTGTCACATTACAACACCACTACGACTGAAAGGGCGAGCATATTCTGCGACGGTTTTCAATCTCTTGATTCATAAATTGCAAGCTAAGCGCCATAATCATCAAGTCACGTGGCTCTTAAACATCATAATCATAAAGTCACGTCGCACTTAAGCACCATAATCATCAAGTCACGTTGCACTTAAGCAGGAAGTGACTTCCAAAGGTCAGTAGTAAATGGTATAAAAACACTTTACTGGTAAGCATGAGGCGGTTTTGTTAGTTACTATGGAACTATACTAGACCCCAGCACCTGCGGATGACTAAGTAGTAAGTATGAAGGTTTATAACGCAAAAACTCAGGTTTCGATACTCAGAGTGGATAGAACACAAATATTCTGTTGTGTATCTTTGTGCCTAAACAACAAATAAACAACGAATATACTATTTCTGCTTCATTTTCGTTAATTGTATATTTATAATTATCATAAACGATATACCTTCTCATGCGTGCCTCACAATGTTGAGTTCAATCTAGTTATTAGTTGGTAAACGAAGAGTCAGCGATGGATGGTGTTGGTCAGCTGCTTTCCCTTAAGTCTACAGTTCAATCAAGGGATGTTCATATGTAGATAATCGTGGTATGGTTAATTATGCAAGAAACAAACAAATTCAAAGCTCTCGAAATACGAAAGATTAAGTAGAAACAGTGATGAACAGTGAACTTGATTACTTTGGAGAAAACGTGCAAGGATTGCAGGTTCGAATCCCTGTCACATCAAATGTTCTTGCTCTTTCAGCCGTGAGGGCGTTATAATGTGACAGTCAGTCCCACTTTTCGTTGGTAAAAGAGTAACCCAAGAGTTGACGGTGGGTGGTGATGACTAGCTGCCTTCCCTCTAGTCTTACATACTAAATGTAAGATAGCCAATTCTTATACTAGCGCAAATACCGTCGTGTAGCTTTGCGAGAAACTCAAAAAAGAAAGAAAGAAAAACTCCTGTTAGCTTCATCTGCTTGACGAATGTTTGTACTGTAAAAGGGGTTTGTTTAAGACATATAAAATATCCATTTTCCAAAGTTTGTGTAAGATACGGGGAAGGTTTACTGATTATAAGAAAGGATAGGAAAGTGACTCTTGCCCTTTGAAGTTTCTTTTTCAGAACATTACGTTATTAATAAAATTGTTCTTTATCTGGTACTGTCCAAGAAAAGAAGTGGTTTTCTTGACACTCATACAATCCCAACAGAATTCCTTATCTTAATGGAACCACTCAATGAAACTGGAAACACAGACATGCTTCCAAACGTTTTGATAAGAACGATTACTCGTAGCACATCATATCATTAGCAATGGTTTTTGTAATTCTTCAAGTCTCTAAATTTTTCAACCGCGCTCATTATTGAACAGGATTTCATTTCAGAAATATTTTAATCAATTACGCAGTCATGCAAAATATTATTCTGCTGATATGCCTTTGAGTCTTCGAAATAATTTGAATTTCTACTTTTATTTTTGTGTAAGAGTTTTAGACATAGTATTTTTACTGTATACATATTGTTATACACGTGGAAAGAAGTTACATTTCGTGAACACTGTTATTTTCCTCGGTCAATGAAGTGATGACCCTGCACGGCCAGTTGGTTGAGGCACTCGACGCGTAATCCGAGGGTCGCAGGTTCGAATCCCCTTTACACCAAACATACTCGCCCTTTCAGCCGTGGGAGCGTTATAATGTGACGGTCAATCCCACTATTCGTTGGTAAAAGAGTAGCCCAAGCGTTGGCGGTGGGTGAGGATGATTAGCTGCCTTCCCTTTAGTTTTACACTACTAAATTAGGTACGGCTGGTGCAGATAGCTCTAGGGTAGCTTTGCGCGAAATTCAAATCAAACCAATGTGATGCTTTTAACATTAGCAGTGTTGTTTTTCTTAGATAAAAAGTGGATAAGGCCTACGTTTCTATGAGAAAGTAATATTTATTTAGAATAATGTTAAATTTTAATGTGTGCTATATAACCTAATTTTCATATTGAGTTGTATTTATTACAGCAAGCCAATAGATGCGCTATCAATCTATTTTATACCAATTCCTTAAAACGTCGATTTCTTTGGCAATTTAGTGTATTCATATATTCGAATAATTCTTAGAAACACTTTGTAGTTTTATGACTTGTGTTGCGTATGTTATAAGTCGTTGTTCGTAACACACTGTTAAATAGCACAATATTTATATGTTGAAAGCCATATTCACATTTTATCCAACCTTAAAATCAGGGGTTCGATTCCCCTCGATGGACTCAGCAGATAGCCCGATGTGGCTAAAAGAAAACATACATTTACATATTTTATCATGACATGTGCTGTTGATAATATTATAATGAACATTTCTTCCATGACTAAGGATTTGATTACAGTTAAAAACAAATTAATCATTTATTAATTTTTTTCATTCGTTTGGTTTGTTTTAAATTTCGTGCAAAGCTACACGAGAGCTATCTGCGCTAGCCGTCCCTAATTTAGCAGAATAAGACTATAGGGAAGGCAGCTAGTCATCACCACCCACCGCCAACTCTTGGGCTACTCTTTTACCAACAAATAGTGGGATTGATCGTCACATTATAACGCCCCCACGGATGAAATGGCGAGCATGTTTATTGCGACCGGGATTCGAGCCCGCGACCCTCGGATTACGAGTCGAACGCCTTAACACACTGCCATGTCGAGCCTAACAAGTAAACAAATGTCAGTTACATCTGGGGACTTTATAGGTTTACTGTGGTTTCATTCTTTTAGGCCGTTTTTTTCATGAAGATATCTATTAATTTCGAGGTATAGCTTGAATCTGGTGAACGTTCAGTTCAAAGGTCTACATCAGCTTCTAGTCTTTGTTGTTTATATTTTTTCTATTTCAACTGGCTACGTACAAATATACAGCTATCAAATTTTAGTATCAAACATCACATTTAGGTTTTATTATTTACTTCTGAACGTAATCCAGTGGTCATTGTGTCAAACTGTATATCCGAATATTTGTGGTTTGGGCCCCTTTACCAATAGCAACAACGAAAAAAGAACTGAGTTAAAACTTTGGTATCATAAGTGCTTTATTATAAGTGCTTTGACGGTCAAACTCAGCTATTCATTCAGGAGTTTGCGGTTTGAGATATTGGCCAGTTGCATTCCCTCTGTTATATCACTTCAAAATCACGAATGTCTTAGATAAGCTTTGCAAGAAATTGAAGAATTTACAAGAATTATTTTCGTTTGAACGACATCTTACGAGTACAAGGAATGAATGAATGGGTTGTAGACCCTTAGAATTCAGATACGACTTGTTGTAGGTCTCATTACTTCGTCCCAGATTGATCTATGTCCTTTTGTTTTCCAATACCATTAAGTAGAATACTGTGCAATAGTATTAGGACAAAGTCAAAAATTATATTTGAAGCTATTTTCAAAAAACAGTGGAAGGTAAATCTCAGGTGAAACATCAAAATATTATTAATATTCATATTTAGTACAACAGAACCTCAATGGAAGTGCTTGAGTTCAGCAAACAATTAATATTTTGTGTGTCGCCCTATTGCTTTAATAACTGCAGGCAGTCTTTCAGGTATTTAATCAAAGTGTCCTTTGGTATTTTACTTCAAATGTCTCTTTTACACTCCCATAATATTTCTTTGGAAATAACTTTTATTTGTAAAGTTTTTGATCTATCAAATTCCAAATCTACTCAATTGGATTGAGATTGTGTTCTATGGGGGATCATTGCATTATTTCTCTTTTTAAACTAATTACTGCATAAGTTGGATGAGTGTTTGGGGTCATTATTTTCGTGGAAGTAGAATCATTTACCAATAATAAGCAAACCATTAGGTGTGATGGTAATTGCACTGGTTCATTATTTTATCTATTTTGCAAATATCTCCTGTCACCTCAGCAGAGAAGCAATCCCAAACCATCACACTGGCACCCTCCCCACACACACAGACACATAATTCATGGTAGGTGCTATACAATGAGGTATGAATCTTTAACCTTTCTTCTGCCAGACATACAACCTATACTTTAAACCAAAGATTTCACACTCGGACTTATCTGTCCAAAATACCCTTTTCCAATCATTGAGTCCAATTTTTGTACTTTTTAAGAAATTTAAGTATTTTGACAATACTTGAAGATTGAAGTAAACGTTTTTTAACTGCTACATGACCAAATATTTCGTTCTTGTTGAGTCTTCTTAATACTGTAGATCTAAACACTTTCATTCATCTGATACACGGTTGTTTATCTCATGCTTGAGATGAATGGCAGTCTTCCTACTGTCCTGAACACTGTTCTAACATCAGTATCATTGAGTTTAGATATTCGGCCTCTTCCTTTACTAGAATGTACTTGACAGTTTTGAGGGAGCATTTCAAGTCTGCAGTAATTTGTCGGAGAATCCAACCAATATCACGTAAAACTTTTATACAAACTCTCTAGTCTACTGAGAATACTCAAAGCTTTATGGACCATGACATGACAACAAGACAACATGCAAAGTGTTAAACACTGATTTCATCAAGGTTTTTCTGTAGAGTGCTATTAAACTGATCCTGGTACCACGTGCTAGCTTCTTGCTAAGACTATCTATATAATAAAGACACTGTATGGAGTACCATGAGAGTTATTTCACATGTTAAACACTGATTTCATTAAGGTTTTTCTGTAGAGTGCTATTAAACTGATCCTGGTACCACGTGCTAGCTTCTTGCTAAGACTATCTATATAATAAAGACACTGTATGGAGTACCATGAGAGTTATTTCACATGTTAAACACTGATTTCATTAAGGTTTTTCTGTAGAGTGCTATTAAACTGATCCTGGTACCACGTGCTAGCTTCTTGCTAAGACTATCTATATAATAAAGACACTGTATGGAGTACCATAGAGTTATTTCACATGTTAAACACTGATTTCATTAAGGTTTTTCTGTAGAGTGCTATTAAACTGATCCTGGTACCACGTGCTAGCTTCTTGCTAAGACTATCTATATAATAAAGACACTGTATGGAGTACCATGAGAGTTATTTCACATGTTAAACACTGATTTCATCAAGGTTTTTCTGTAGAGTGCTATTAAACTGATCCTGGTACCACGTGCTAGCTTCTTGCTAAGACTATCTATATAATAAAGACACTGTATGGAGTACCATGAGAGTTATTTTACATGTTAAACACTGATTTCATCAAGGTTTTTATGTAGAGTGCTATTAAACTGATCCTGGTACCACGTGCTAGCTTCTTGCTAAGACTATCTATATAATAAAGACACTGTATGGAGTACCATGAGAGTTATTTCACACCTTAAATTTGATCATCATATTCATGTATGATATGCTCTTGGTACAAGTTATAGGAATTATAAGTATTATCACCCTAGTTAATTTAGTCATCAACATGGATCGGTGAAGCCTTACCATAGTATTGAAATTTACATCGTGTAATGACATGGAAGAATTAGTCCCATAAAATGGACAGAATGATATTCTCTTGTCCAAGAACTTTACACAAACTGTATAATGTATATCTACATCTCGGAAATTCTAAATTCTCAGTGTAAACACATTATTATAACCTAAATGTGTAAATACTCGACGTCACTTTTAGTGGCATTACAATAAATATGCAACATCAAATACGTTTCATTTCACAGCGACTGTAAATTGGCTGTAGTTGTCACGTGACTTACCGATATGTATTTTCAAATTCGTCTGAATTTCACGTATTCAAGCCGGTCTATATTTATTATCTTTGACACTGTATTATTTTCGAACTGATAGACGCGTGGAGAAAGACAATCCCAAAAAGTTTGTTTGGAATTTCGCGCAAAGCTACACGAGGGCTATCTGCGCTAGCAATTCCTAATTTAGCAGTGTAAAAGGAGATGGAAGGCAGCTAATCATTACCACCCACTTCCAACTCTTGGGCTACTCCTTTACCAACGAAAAGTGGGATTAACTCTCACTTAGAAGATTCTCTCGACTGAATGGGCGAGCATGTTTGGTATGACGGGGATTCGAACCCACGACCCTCAGATTACGAGTAGAACGCCTTAACCACCTTGCCATACCGGGCCCAACCGCAGTGATTCTTGATAATAAGATTTGTATTCTACAGATATTATTAGTTTCCCATTATTTGAAGTAAGCGATAATGAATTATGATTACAGGAACTGGAGACAGAGAAGAAAAATGTCCACACAAAACTTGTGAGTTCACTACTATTACTTTTGCAGAATTCAGATTCTTTTATCATCCGGAATTTAAATGTTAATGATTAATCTACACAGATAAAAAACGTTTATCGAATTATATTTTAAATTTCCAGCCAAATATTTTTTACATAACTAAAAGGTAATAAGTTAATTTTTTAATTGTTTCATGTGTTAAAACATTTAATATCTTACATGTTGTGTTATGTCTTGGTATTCCGAGAAAAAAATTGTTTTTCTTTTAAAATATGTAAAAGTGGGATTAACTCTCACTTATAAGATCCTCTCGACTGAATGGGCGAGCATATTTGGTTAACACATATGTTTTAATAAGATTGCAACAGTTTTAAAGTTTGCGCAAGACATTTTCATTCCTTTCTAGCGAAATCGTTATATATATCAGTTTTATTTTAGACAAGCCATAGTTATTTGAAATATATTACCGAACCATTAAAAGTAAATGACAAGTTTTATCTCTCATAATTTCTATTCATGAGGCCCATTGTATGCTTTCGAAGAAATACAAACTGTTTGGCCCATGAAATAGTTGTGAAATAATATATCTAAAAAACACAAAAATTACTTTACGCAGCTGAACTTAAAATACTACTCACGAAATTTTTTGTTAAGTAGTACAATAAACTACTGCATTTTTTTGCACTAGAGGGTAACGAAGATTGTGCTGCCATCTCGTTATCATTAACTTTACCTTCAATCATAATCTGTGATTATGCACTAACAAAAATGATTATGCAGTATCATTTTGACATTATTTAGGTTTTTCCCCAGAAATTAAGTGTGAAAATGTTTATTAAATAATATTTGAAATGTCATGCCAATATATATATATATACATTATATTATAACCGTAATTTTTAAAAGCCAAAACAAAACACATTAAAATTTAAAAAAAATACTTTGCACTGTGGGATTATAAAGTTTATCCTAGGTTGTAGAGGTGACTGAAAAATAGGGCCTACACTGCGGTGGGGATACACCGTCTATCAGTGTTAACCTTCAATCCGCTACACTTACTTAAAAGATACAGAATTAATTTCTCAATCGTTCCATGTGTAAAAATGCAAGTTGCAAGTGTTTATAATATTGAAACAGTTTAATGAAAGATAATTGCATGTCTTATAAGCAAGAAAATTATGCATTAACATCGTTTTAAAAAAATTGTAGTTAAATATTTCAATTATCAATTGTTTAAGCCACTTGTAGTGTTATGTGTCACGTATTAGTAGTAAAATCCCAGTTTGTTTTTGAATATCGAGCAACGCCACCTGAGATAGGCGTCACTAATTTAGTAGTGTAAGACTAGAGGGAAGGCAGCTGGTCATCACCACCCACCTCAAACTATTGGGCTGCTTTTTTACCAATGAATATTGGAAATAATCGTAAAATTATATATGTAAAAACGGCTCCTCTACATAACAAAATGTTCTCAACCCAAACCAGCCGTTTTTACATATATATTTCTCTACAAGTGGGTTTTCTCATCACTGATCGTAAAATTATATCGCTCCCACGGTTGAAAAGGTGACCGTATTTTGTGTGACGGGTATTCGAGTCTGCGACCGTCAGAGGAGTCGAACGCCTTAACCCCTCGCCATTGCAGGCCTGTTTAAATGCGTTTATTTTAACATAAGGCTTCTACTAACAAATACTTGTATAAAAAAAATATAATATTTCTTGAGTTTTATTAATTATGCATTTTAAAAGAATTTTCTTAAAAAGTCAAACACCATAAAATGTACGACTTACTTTACATTTTATTGAAAACTAGACGATCTTCGAATGTATTTTAAAAAATCGATTATCAGATGGCAGCACAAGCACCACATACCTATTAAATTCGTTTGGAGAACATTATCAATTTTTTTTCGCAAATGAGGCGCCCCCCTCTAGTACAGCGATATATCTCCGGATTTACAACGCTAAGATTAGGGGTTCGATTCCCCTCGGTGGGCTGAGCAGATAGCCCTTTGTGGCTTTGCTATACGAAAAACCCACACTCAAATAAGGCAAATTTAAATATCGTTTTTCATACAGTAATAAGAATTATTGTACTTTTACAAAACATGTTTACATTTACATTAAATGTATAAATGGTGTAAAATGTAACATGATTCTGGCGTTTCGATAAATATGAAAATCAAAAGTTACTTGAATTACTGATTGTTCTTCGTTGGTTTCAGTATTTTCAATTTTATAATTAATGTTTTGTTTATGCGTTTTATTGTTTCTATCTCGTGACCATGGAAGTCTTGCAGCTTAATTATCTAGAAAAAAAGCCAGGATTAATGAACTGAGATCATCACAGGGCAAAATAGTTTGGACTTTAACAAGGCAATAATTTAATACCTCACAGCACTTCCGTTAAGAATTTTAATCCTCATATCTGTCGATTTTCCATATCCTTCCTTATACAAGATCAGACAACGATATTTAATTAAATGTTTTCGTATTCAACCAGAGTCTCTTATATTCTTGAACGCGAACTGGCTCTATAATAGAAAGATAATAGCTCTAAATCAAATGTATGCTATCCCATACAATATTTACTGCACTCAAAGGTATAGGTGCCTTATAAATAATCCCTTATCTTAGATGGTAGGGTACTGCTACTTTTGTCTGTGGACAGTAACTCCAGTATTATTAACATTATAAAATTCTCCCTACATTGTTGCTCCTACTGGTATAAAAAATATTAATTTGTTTTGGACATGAGGGTTTGCCATACCGAATAACTTGAACTGAGAGAAGTATCTGAAGACAGATGAAGCCTAGAGAGTACGTTTAATGGTAGTTTAAAACATTACAACTATCTGTAGACAGATAAGGCTTAGGGAGTATGTTTAATGGTACTTTAAAACACTATCACTATTTGTAAACAGATAAGATCCAGGAAGTAGGTTTGATAATAGTTTTAAACACTATTACTACCTGTAGACAGATAAGGCCTAGGGAATAGGTTTAATGGTAGGTTTAAAACCTATTACTATCTGCAGACAAATAAAACCTACGGCGTAGGTTTAATTGTAGTTTAAAACACTATCACTATCTGTAGACAGGTTAGGCCTAAGGAGTAGGTTTAATGGTAGTTTAAAAACCTATTCCTATCTGTAGACAGATAAGGCCTTGGGAGCATGTTTAATGGTAGTTTAAAACATTATCAGACCGCTGCGAAGCTGGCTAGAGCGAACCTGAGGTGAGTTTTGAAACACTTCTTCTCCCACCAAACTAACTCCTGTAATAAACGAATCTTATACGGCTGGTATTGGTATTAAACACTTCTACATATAAATTATCTATACTATACAATAACATTATACTGAAACTTCAACAGATATTTCTTCCTAAAATGAATAAAACAAATAGCACATGACTAGTAACTAACTGTTAGTTGCATATTTTACTTCTTTTACATATTTTAAAAGAAAAACACAATTTTTTTCTCGGAATACCAAGACATAACACAACATGTAAGATATTAAATGTTTAAAATGTATTATTTGCTTGTTTTTCAATTTGGCGCAAAAACTTCACGAGGGTTATATACGCTAGCTGTTCCTAATTTAGCAGTGTAAGACTAGATGAAAGGCAGGTAGACATCACCAACCACCGCCAATTCTTGGACTACTCTTTTACCAACGAATAGTGGGATTGATAGTAGCATTATAACGCCTCCATGGCTTAAAGGGCGAGCATGCTGGGCCCGTTTAAAATGTAAACGATACGTTTATTGTTATGTCAGAAACAAAGTAAATGTCATTTTTAGTTCGTGTTTCATCCGTATATTGTCTACTTTGTGGCATTATCTGTGGAAACTCCTGATATGCCTGTGGGATTCTAGAATATTCTTTCTGTAACAGAGAATTACAGGCCGAACAAGATAGGTTGTTAAAACATGCTGAAATACGCTCCAGATATTCACACTTGTATTTATGTTTGGAAACTCAATGAGCCACTCCTAAAGAACAACAGACTCCTTCTGAAATAGTTTCTCCATTATCAGAACAAATAGTTTACTTTGTATCTCAGATCGGCTGGTATGAGTATTAATACTTTTACTGATCAGGAGAGGACACTATTTAACCTTCTAAGGTCATCTTCAGGTTAAGAAAGAGAGAGTTTGAAAGTGACTGTTGCCGGACTCATGCCTTATACAAGAGTATAAACGGGTACCAGATTGTAGGGGGTGTTGCAGGTGGATGTTAGGTTATTAATTAGTATAGATATAAAGCTGTTACTTTGTATTTGTTTAAATTTAATTTTAGTGGTTGTATAAGTAGGACTTCTTTGATTTTGAGTTTGTTTATATTTGTTTCCCTACTTAGTATCTGGGAGTTTTCTATAATTATGTTGTGTTTATTTGATTTAAAGTGTTCAAAAACGTGTGAAGGTGTTTTTTTTTTTTTTTTTGTTCTTTGAATCTAGTTTCCATTTTTCTGCTTGTTTCTCCAATATAGAAGTCGTGGCAGTTGTTGCATTGTATTTTATAAATTATGTTGGTGTTGTATTTGTCAGTGTAGTTTTTACATAGTATGGACTTTAGCTTTGTACCTGGTTTTGAATAAATTTGGTGTTTACTAGAACGTTGTGCTTTGTTATAAGTTTTTTCCAAATGTTGGTTATTTTTTCGCTGACGTCGGGATTCGGGAGCATGTGGTATGCAGCAGGGTAAGGTTTTGTAGTCGGTTGTATTTTGGGATTTATCGTTGTTTGTTTGTTGTTGGTCTAGGTGTGTGTGTATATAATTTTTTCTTAGGAAGAGCGAAACTTTCTTCTCTCCGTTTCAATGAAAGTGTTAATACCCATACCAGCCATTCTAAGATACATAAAGTAACTTTTAATTTTAATTTTCACCGAAACGCCAGAATCATGTTATATTTTACACCATTTATACGTTTAATGTAAATATAAACATGTTTTGTATAAATACAATAATTTTTATTACTGTATGAAAAATGATACTTAAATTTGCCTCATTTGAGAAGAAATTGATACTTTACTCCTAATTTATATAGGTATATGGTGCTTGTGCTGCCATCTGATAATCAATTCCTTAAAATACATTCGAAGATCGTCTGGTTTTCAATAAAATGTAAAGTAAGTTGTAAATTTTATGGTATTTGACTTTTTAAGAAAATTCTTTTAAAATGCATAATTAATAAAACTCAAGAAACATTATATTTTTTATAAAAATATTTGTTAGTAGAAACGTTATTTTACAAAAAAAGTTAACATAACTTCTCAAATGTTATTAGCATTAACAAAAATACATCAAATTAAACAGCATTTCACAATATTTCTCTACTACGTGATCTACTTTTGTTGACTGCTTTCTGGTTTTTTTTTAATGTATTCATTGATTTTGTGAAGTTAAAGGAATACTGATTGTATTTACAGTATTTTCTGCGTCTATTATTGTACATGTATTATCTCTTACGTAAACGCCTACATCTAATATTATATATGTATTATTTATTAGATAAACATCTCCATTTATTGTTATATATGTGTTATCTACTAAGTAAACGTCTACTTTCATTGTTATATATGTATTATCTATTAGGTAAACGACTAAATCTATTGTTATACATGCGTCATTTACTAAGTGAACGTCTCTATATCTATTGTCATATATGTATTATTTATTAGGTAAAAGTCTATGTTTATTATTATATATGAATTATCTATTACGTAAACATCTACTTCTATTATTATATATGTATTTTCTATTAGGGAAACGTATATATCTATTGTTATATATGTATTATGTATTAGGTAAACGGCTCAATCTATTTTGGTATGCGTATTATTTATTAGGGAAAGATCTACATTTATTGTTATCTGTACATTATCTATTACTTAAACGTCGATATCTATAGTTATTAGGTAAACGTCTATATCTACTGATATATGTGTATCATCTATTAGATAAACCTCTACACTTATTGTTATACATCTATTATCTATTAGGTAAACTTCTAAATATATTGGTATATATGTATTATTTATTAGATGAACATGTAATAGATAATACATATATACCAATACATTTAGAAGTTTACCTAATAGATAATAGATGAACATGTACGTCTATCATTATATATGTATTTTCTATTAGGTAAATATCTCTATCTATTGCTATATATATATATGAATTATTCATTAGGCAAACGTCAATATCTATTTTTATATATATTTTATCAATTAGGTAAACCACTACGTTATTATTATATATGTATTACCTATCAGGTAAATGTATGTATCTATTATTATATATATATTATTCATTAGTTAATCGTCTATATCTATTGTTATATATGAATTATTAATTAAGTAAACGTTTGCCTTTATTGTTATATACCTATTATCTATTATGTAAAAGTCTATATCTAATGTTGTATATGTATCATGTATGAAGTAAATGTCTATATTTATTGTTCTTTATATATTATCTATTAGGTAAATTCACAATTTATTGTTCTTTGTGTATTGTCTATTAGAAAACATCTATATTTAGTAATATATGTGTAATATCCATTAGGTAATCATCTACATTTATTTTATATTATATATTATCTATTAGGTAGACATCTATATTTATTGTTATGTATGTATTATTCATTAAACATCTACGTCTCTTATTATATACGTATTATCCATTAAATAAACGTCTACGTCTATTACTATGTATACATTATCCATTACGTAAAGGTCTACATTTATTGTTACATACGTATTAGCTATTAACTAATCGTTTATGTTTATTATTATATATGTATTATCTGTTATGCAAAGGTCTACGTCTATTATTCTATATGTATTATCCATTACGTAAACATCTACATTTATTGTTCTATATGTATTATCTACTATGTAAATGTCTGTATCTATTGGTATATATGTAATAGATTACAATTTTACTAAATTTTTGTTATATATGTAATATCTATTAGGTAAATGTCAATATCTATTGTTATATGTGTATTATTTATTATGTAAATGTATACTTCTATTATTATATATGTATTATCCATTAGGTAATTGTCTACATTTTTTCTTTTATGTATTATTTATTTAGTAAACATGTGCATTTGTTATTATATATGTATTATTCATTAGATAAACGTTTACGTCTCTTATTATATTTGTACTATCCGTTAAGTAAACATCTACGTCTATTATTTTATATGTATTATCCATCAGGTAAAACTGATATATTGTGATATATGTACTATCTATTAGGTAAACGTCAATATATCTTAATATATATGTATTATCTACTAGGTAAACATCTACGTTTATTATTATATATGTACTATCTATTAGGTAAACGTCTGTATCTATTATTATATATGTATTATCTTTTACTTAAACCTCTACATCTATTGTTATATATGTAGTATTTATTAGCTATACATTCAGATTTATATATATATATATATTATCTATAAGGTAAACGTCTAGATTTGTTATTATAGAATGTATTAGATAAACGTCTGCATTTATTGTTATATATGTATTATCTATCACGTAAGTGCCTACCTCTATTATCATATATATATTATCTATTAGTTAAACGTCTACAATTATTGTTATATATCTATTATCTATAAGGTAATTTTTTAAATCTATTGTTATATGTGTATAACCTATTAATTCAACAATTACATTTCTTATTATGTATGTATTATCTCTCAGGCAAACGTGTACATTTATTGTTCTTTTATGTATTATCTGTGAGGTAAGCTTCCAAGTCAATTGTTATATATGTGTTACCTATTAAGTAAACGTCTACGTCTATTATTATATATGTATTATCTATTACCTAAACGTCTACATCTGTTGTTATATATATATATCATTTATCAGCTGAACACCTAAATTTATTGTTATTATATAAGTATTATCTATTAGGTAAATGTCTACATTTGTTGTCCTTTACGTATTATATATTAGGTAGACATCTACATTTATTGATGTACATGTATTATCCATTAGGTAAACGTCAACATTTTTTGTTTTATATGTACATTATCTATTAGGTAATTGTCTATATTTTTATGTATTACCTATTTCGTACACATCTACATTTATTGTTATATATGTATTGTTCATGAGGTAAACGTCTATGTCTCTTATTATATTTGTACTATCCGTTAAGTAAACATCTACGTCTATTATTTTATATGTAATATCCATTAGTTAAACGTCTACATTTATTGTAATATGTGTATTATCTATTATTATATATGTAATATTTATAAGGTGAACGTCTATATGTATTGTTATTAGTGTATTATCTGTTATGTACTCGTCTACGTTTATCATTATATGCGTATTATCGGTTAAGTAAACTTCTACAATTAATTGTTATATATGTATTATCTATTATGTAATTTTCTGAATCTATTGTTACATATGTGGTACCCATCTACATTTATTATCTTATATGTATTATCTATTAGGTAAATGTCTACGTCTGTTATTATATATGTATTATCCATTAGGTAAACGTTTACACTTATTGTTATATATGTATTATCTATTAGGTAAACTCTATATCTATTGTTATATAGTATTATTTATTACCTAAACGTCCACAAATATTGTTATATATGTATTACCTATTAGGTAAACGTCTGTATTAATTGTTATACATATAATTACGTAATCATCGACGTCTCTTATTATATACGTATCATTGATTAAGTAGACGTCCACGTGTAGGTGATTTGTTGTGCTTTTTGCGTTGCAACATGTTTGAATCGTGCATGTGTTTTGTTCTTACATGTAAGCTATGGGTATGTATTGTCATAGAGGGGTGGTATAATTATTTCATATTTTTACGCTCATTGTAGTGACTATATTTGCTTCCAAACAGTTGCAGTATTTGGGGTAAACTTGTTTATTCGTTTTTAATTTTACGTAAGTTTAGACGAGAGCTCTCTGTGCCAGCCGTCCCTAATTTAGCATTAATGGGCTAGAGTAGAGCTAACTTGTCAACACCACCCACCAACAACTGTTTGGCTACTCTTTTGCCAAAGAATAGTGGGATTGATCGTTACTCTACAATGTTCTTGTGGCTGAAATGGTAAACATATTCGAATAGGGATTCAAATCTGTGATCCCCAGATTTCGAATCGAATGCCCTAACTTCAAGGCCATGCCAGAGTTATGGTTCGTGCAGTAACAAATATGGTTCTCTCTAACCAACATTTCTTGAGATTGCATTGCCTACCACATGCCAAAAAGGTGGCATTGAAACCATTACTTGATAACAGTTGCCTGCATTTTGGTTTCTTTAAGCCTGATACAGCTGGTACCATAATATTATACACCCCAATATCCAATTAAATTGTTATATTCCAAAACTCAACACACACACCTGTAGATGAGAATCGGACCCATTAGTAACTATAAGTTGTCTATTTCATCAGTTTCAGACGCGTTACTTTAAGAATGCGTCTAGTTCGGTTATCATACACGAAAAATATTATTGTTCATTTATAAAGTGAATTTACCTATTTCAGTGTAAGTTATTTTCAAATTATAACGCTTTGCCTAAAGGTGTAGTTTTCACAGAATGAATATCGAAATTCAAACATTTATGAATTACCTAGGAAATGTGCAAAATATATAATGTTTGTGTGCTTTGTCTTTGTATTTTGTGTTATATAACATCCAAACTATATGTATGCAGATATTCCTGAACAATAGCTTTAATTAAGTTAACATAGTCCCTTAAGTATCTCTCTAGATGTTTTTATAAAAAAAAAAAAAAAAGTGGTACGATTTGGCGGGAGCTAAAGCGGTAAAACGATATTGTAATCTGTCACGTGGGCCATGAAACAGACCATTATCCGTAAAATTACAAATTCAGAAGTAATGAAAACTTCGACGCACTGTCTCAACGTTGGCCAGTACAAATTATAACCCTGCCAACGCCCTCAAAACTCTTTCGCCTGGACTAGTTCGCTGAAAACGATTTATTTAAATTCGCAGAGATAAATGATTCAGAAAAATCTTTCGCTCTCCCTTGTTTAATGATAGACTAAATAACCTGTGTTTAAAATGTCTGAGCTATTTGTTACCTCGTTAATATCATTATTTGATTTCGTTGGTGAAAGAAGAAGCCAGTAACAGCATGCGATAAATGTGTTATAAAATATTCCTCATTCACACCGCCTTGTTATTACTGACTGTCCTTTACGTTCTAAATATAGCCGGTTTTGATAAAAACCAGTCGTTATCTTGGGCTATACCTACTATATCTGTGATTTGTAGAGTGATTTTATTTTTTGTCTATCCACCAGGATTTCTTTAACACTGCGGTAATCATGTGTTTTTTTTAACTTTAGCATGTTTCGACTTCCATTACATTAAACACAAAAGTGTTATCTTGGGCCATACCACCTATTTCTGTGATTTGCAGTGATTTTATTTTTTGTATGTTCACTAGGATTTCTTTAACACTGCGGTAATCATGTTTTTTTTTTTTACTGTAGCATGTATCGACTTCCATTGCGTTAAACACAAAAGTGTTATCTTGGGCAATACCACCTATTTTTGTGATTTGCAGTGATTTTATTTTTTGTATGTTCACCAGGATTTCTTTAACACTGCGGTAATCATGTTTTTTTTAACTGTAGCATGTATCGACTTCCATTGCGTTAAACACAAAAGTGTTATCTTGGGCAATACCACGTATTTCTGTGATTTGCAGAATGTATTTTTGTCTGTTAACCAGGATTTCTTTAACACTGCGGTAATTATGTTGTTGTTGGGTTTTTTAACTTTAGCATGTTTTGTGCGACAGGGAGTTGAATCCACAACCCTCGAATTACGAGTCATATGCAGAAGTACAAGTGTCATACTAAGGATTACTGTAAGATAGGATTGTTCTAGGAGTTCTTCTAGCTGGTTTTATTTTTACCTTGGCTCAAAGAACCAGAAATATGAAGAGTTAATATATCGTTATTATGATATATTGTAATTTGTTACAATGTATTCGTTAATGTTTCACACACCTTGAATATACCGTTATTATTATATATTATAGTTAGTTGTAATGTATTCAATAATATTCCACACATATTGGAAACAATCCAAATTCAATTGCACATGAGTTTAAGCTGATTTGGATTGTTACAAGATTGTGTAACATTTCTCCAGCCACACTGTGTCTGCCACGTCCAGTTATCCAGTGCCGACGAGGCCTTTTGCCTTATACCATGGTTTATGAGGCTAGCTTAAATACGACTTATACAGTGTGGCTGAATAAATGTTACACAATCTTGTTTTACTTCATTCTTTAAGTTCTTAGCATTAGGATTACGTAACACAGTGTGAACAAATCAAAGTCATATCATTCTTTAACAAGTCAGTGAACAAATCAACAAACGTCATATCATTCTTTAACAAGTCAGTGAACAAATCAACAAAAGTCATATCATTCTTTAACAAGTCAGTGAACAAATCAACAAAAGTTATATCATTCTTTAACACGTCAGGGAACAAATCAACAAAAGTTATATCATTCTTTAACAAGTCAGTGAACAAATCAACAAACGTCATATCATTCTTTAACAAGTCAGTGAACAAATCAACAAAAGTCATATCATTCTTTAACAAGTCAGTGAACAAATCAACAAAAGTTATATCATTCTTTAACAAGTCAGTGAACAAATAAAGCAGTTTGTCATTCTTTATTAATTGAGGGAACAAATCATAAAAATCATATCATTCTTTAACAACTGAGTGAACAAATACATAAGTCATACCATTCTTTGACAACTGAGTGAACAAAAACATAAATCATACCTTCTTTGACAACTGAGTGAACAAAAACATAAATCATACCTTCTTTGACAACTGAGTGAACAAAAACATAAATCATACCTTCTTTGACAACTGAGTGAACAAAAACATAAATCATAAACTGAGTCATAAATCATATTCTTTGACAACTGAAACAAAACATAAGTAATACCTTCTTTGACAGCTGAGTGAACAAAAACATAAATCATACCTTCTTTGACAACTGAGTGAACAAAAACATAAATCATACCTTTTTTGACAACTGAGTGAACAAAAACATAAAAGTCATATCATTCTTCAACAGTTGAGTGAAATCATAAAAGTCATATCATTCTTTAACAAATTAGTGAACAAATCTTAAAAGTCATATCATTCTTTAACAATTTAGTGAACAAATCATAAAAGTCGTATTATTCTTTCAAAGAAACAAAAAACAGCAAAGGTTTTCACAGACTACACAGAAGTGAAATGAAAGAAAAAAATTAATTACATCTCAGAAACAACCCATCATGTATTCTGCATCCGTTGCTGACGAAAACGTTTACTCGATACTTGTTTGTCTGTTGGATTTGGCGCAAAACTACTCGAGGGCAATCTGTGTTAACCATCCATAACTTAGAAATGGTAGACTAGAAGAAAGATAGTTAGTCAACATCACCCATCTTTTTACTAAAAACAGTGGAATTTACAATCACTTCATAACGTCCTCACGGTTAAAATGGTGAGCATGACGGAATTCGAGTACCTAACCACCAGACAATTTTAGTGCTCATCGGGTAGCGAAGATTCCTAGACGCTATTATATGATCAGTTATGTCAGGGAAAACTAGATTAATTGGGCGGAATGTAATTTTCATCCATCTCATTCAAGTCATTACATAGTATTATTTGTTTATTTATTCTGCTTGTATTAGTTTTTCTCTTTATTCAGAAGAGCTACCGAACAAATAAGCTATTTTTTTTACTATTATCTTCGGTTGACACTATCTGCACGAGCGGCAAGTACTGCTGACTAGTTGACATTTTCCCTTATTTGTTTATTTATTTTTTAATTTCTCGCAAAACTACACGAGAACTACCTGCACTGGTCATCTGTAATTTAGCAGTGTCAGACTAGAGGGAAGGCAAATAGTCTTCACCACCCACCGCCAACGCTTGAGCTATGTTTTTTACCAAATAATAATGGGATTGGCCGAAGCATTATAACACCCTCACGGCTGAAAGTGCGAGCATATTTGGTGTGACTCCAATATGAGTCGAGTGCCATAACACCTGTCCATGCTGGGCCTCATTAATTTGTTATTTCTAGTTTTATTTTCCTTACTGTCAGTGTTAACACTGTAATTTTAAACTCGTAACTCCATAAAGTTTTTACTAACTTCTATTCTTCATTATGTAAAATATGATAATTGATTTGTACCTTGTTATTTGGTATGGTGTTTAGTAAAAAAATTGGTGTTTGTTAAATCAGTGGAATAGAGATTAACCTATGTTACAAACGCGTTTCTAGACAACTCTATACCAGTTTAAAAAAACAAACTATTATAAACAGTTTGCAGAACACATGTATGTCGAAAAAAAACAAACTCAAATTGTTCTATAAAACTATAACAACATATTTTTGTGCCATGTTTAAGATTCATGTCCAAAATTATCAACTGCCACAAATAACCACATTTTTTTATATTTCTTTTGTTCTTTTAGAGAAAATTTGTTTGTTCATAGTTAAACACGGAGCTACACAATGAGTTGTTAGTGCTCTGGCCACAACAGGTATCGAAATCCGGTTTATTGTGTTGTGATTCCACAGACATACCACTGTGCCACTGGCGTTATATTGAAACCTTATAGTAATGTCATTCCATAAGCAAAATTTTATATCCAGTCAATATCTCCTAAAGCACACATCGAACATTAGATAATATTTAATTATTGTTATATTCAAATAGGTTAAGAATAATATCTAGGTGGGACACTGGTAAACTTATGTCTCTACAACGTTGAAATCCGAGGAGTTATGGTTGACTGTCATATTGTTTTATACCAATTTCGAGTTCAAAAAGAAAAAAAATGTAAAGCTGGGATTCCTGTAGAACATTTTCAGAGTTAACAGGTATAAAGACTCTGATATGTTATGGAAGACTATTTCTATTAGTTATCACCACTGATTGTGAAACACGCACACTCGTAGCTCCGAACTAGCTTATTCCAGTAACACATTGGGAATAAACTAGAGTTTCCATAGCATTAGTGCTTCTATTATTCGTTTGTTTTGTTTAAACGCGGGGTTGTAAAATAGGCTGCCTGCGTCGTTCCTACCTCAGGAACCAAATCTCGAATTTTGACATTATAAACTATCAAGTTCACCTACTAAAAGAAAGTCACATCTGTAATTAATTTATTAGTGAATTAGTTCTAAGTATTCGACAACCAAACAACGAACACTTTGTGTCACTGTTGGGAAACTGTGATCATTCGATAGTATTTGATGCATGCACATTCAGCTAACTATTCTCACAGTTTCCAAACCCGGCAGACTCGGGGAGACTCGAGGGATATCTTTATCTGTATGACGTAGCTCCACTAACAAAGGGGCTAAAACATTTCCAGGAGACCACACAAGTATGTTCTAGTATAAAAGTAGATTTTGGAGCCCAAATCTCACATCAGATTTTGTATTTTCGGGATCACAGTGTGCCATACTTAGCTTTGTATGTATTTTTATCCGGATAATTTCTCTCACAGTTTTGGAGCAAGTAGGGTCAAACTTCGCAGGTGGACTCGAGATGGTCGGGTAATATCTTTATCTATGTGGTGTAACCGAGAAACCAAAGGTAATTAAAATGCGCCTGAGAAGTCACAAAGACATGATGGAATCTAAGCGTAATTTTTATGGACGCCAATCCTGAATGTGGCATCTAATTTTGTGCTCGTTCCTCTCAGGATTAAACTTGCCACACATGATCAATCGGAAAAACTGGTTGTCATACGGGTTTGTTTGTTTTCTTCTGGTAATGGAGGTGCTTGATTATGTAAGCTGGGGTCTCTGTGAACAACAGAAGAAAAATAGGTATTTTATGCTAGTTTTTATATGTCTCGCAACGTGTACCAATTAGCTGTAGACTCTCTAACACTATATTGTAAAAGCATGGTTTTAACTTACATAAAAATAACCCTATTAGGAAATCAACAGTTGTAATGTATTTCACTTGACTCGTATTAGGTTATTTCTTTATTTTTGAGCCGGGCCGGCATGGCAAGTGGTTAGGGCCTCGACTCGTAATCTGAAGGTCACGGATTCAAATCCCTGTCACACCAAACATACTCGTTATTTCAGCCGTGGGGGTGTTATAATGTGAAGGTCAATCCTACTTTTCGTTGGTAAAAAAATAGCCCAAGAATTGGCGGTAGGTAGTGATGACTAACTGCTTTCCCTCTTGTCTTACACAGCTAAATTAGGTACGGCTGGCGAGAGTGCCCTCGTGTAGTTTTGCGCGAGATTCAAAAACCAAACAAGCATCTTTATGAACCAGGTGTGGCCCAATGGTTTATGCACACGGAGGAAAAATCTGGTGATTCGTGGTTCCAACTAGTTACAGGAAAAATAAGCTCTTCACTATAAGATTGGTAATCAAATCTAACTATTCGATAACACAAATATAGCGCAACAGCTGGCGGTGGGTACTGTTAGATATCGGCCTTTCTTCTAGTCTATCAGTTCAAAATTAGGAGTGGCTACACGCATGTAGTCCTTTCATAAAGTAGAACCCCCAGTGACACAGTTGAAATTTTACGTGCTTACAAGGTTAAAATTCGGGTGTCGATTTTCGATGGTGGACACCACAGAAAGCCTAATGTGGTTTTAATTTAAAACAAACACTTTACTTAGAATCTTCTCATAAATTTTACTTTCAAACAGAGATTGTTAACATGTGTATTAGTTCATTCATTTCCCATATTTAGCTTACAATATATATTATAAAACATTTTTCAAAGATATTTCTGGTGAAAATGGTATATTTGAAATAAAATATTTTATTACTAAAAATATATCATTTTACTCACTCAAAATAAATTTAAAAAATAAATGAGAACCAAGCGTTGTTATTAGTTTCTGCACGAAACGAAAACGTTTTAAAACGTTTAATTTTTTTTTCGATTATTCCAAAACTTTCAATCTACTTGACTTTATTCCCTGCAAAGGTATCAACAAAACACAAACAATGATACAGATGAACTACTTTCTTAGAGAATGTAACGTTTTCTTTAATCTAAATAAAAGATACACAATATAAACGGAATTTTTAGTCAAATAAAATTAAAATTGCTAAATGTTAGAAAAACAGATTTCACTCGCATTCCTTGTTTCGGTTTGAGTTTCAAGTTTCAGTAGAACAATGGAATACACTGCGATATATTATCTATGCTGTGTAAACTGTGATAAAGCACTAGAGAGTGGAGAAGAGGGTCATTTTATTATATCTGTGCCAAACACCTGCCATCGCGCCTCATTTTTTCAGTAACTACATTCTAGTTGTAGTTGACGATGTAATGTGTGTGTTCTGAGATTCACGGATGTGTTAACAAGCACTTCCAAGGGGATGTGTTAACAAGCACTTCCAAGGCAACAATTACTCTTGACCAAACATACAAAGTACAAGAGTTTAAAAACATCACGTACTTGTGGAGTATTCGTAGGAAACATGCTTAATAGAGAAGTAACTAGTATCTCATACGCATTGATTATTTTAAAATTCCATTTTTATTTCTTTATTACTTCCAATATTATAAGAGATACATTACATCAATACATAAACAATACTTCACTAGGTGTATTAAGTTGTTTGTATCAGAAACCCACGCAAGGTACACAAGGGTTATCTGCGCAGAGCCATATCTAATTTTGAAGTAGTCAATAGGACCTACTACCAACTCTTGAGATACTTTTGTGTCGTTGAATAGCACTATCTGCCCCTCATTGTTGCAAATAAGCCACAGCCCCAAAGTGCGGAATGCGTTATTGCGGCAAAGGGTCACGAACCATGAACTTTTTATTCAAAGTGTGAGACTTATAACCACAAGATTTTGTCCTTCTACATTTCACCAGAAAAAGGTTTTTATACAATGTATTGTGATATTACGATTGACTTCAACTTCTATCCCTAGCTTGCATCTCAGTTAACGATACTAATTTTTTTCTGTCAGAAACAGCACCTTATAAAAATGTTTTTTTCTTTCCTTCATCTTATAAAAATATTTTGAATGGCATGCTCAAAATCACCAATGGAATATTTGAGGAAAACAGTAGAGAGCTGTTTGTGATACACACAATTTATAAAAAATATTTTGATTTTTGGCTATTTAAAAACGAAACTGCCAAGCTTTACTAAAATCCATAAGGTTCAAACTTATACATTTATAACACAGAACTACTGACCAGTGGAAGAGCAATTAGTCAACAACACTCAATCACCTATGTAAATTGTAGAATAGTGAAATTGAACGTTATAGTTATAACGTTACCACAAGTGAAAGTAAAACAGCGTATCCATGGCGTATCGTGGGTACGCCAATCACTGGACCACGCTTGGACTGAGAACAGAGAAAGTTACTAAATAACTCCACACTAACACTGACCGTGAAACAGCGAAATACAACCAAATAATTCCACATTGATACTGGCCTTATAACACTGGAAGATACAATAATTCAACATTAACACTAGCCCTAAAATATTTAAGAAGATAACGAAATATTTACACATTGACACTGGTCTTAGAACCTGTATAAGACAACGAAAAAATTCCAAACTGACACTCCCAATAGAAGTTAATAACGTTGCAAGAGGCTGTTTTATACATCGAAAAAACAAGTAAAGCATTAAAATTTAAATATCTCGAAATCTCCTTTCTCCCTTGAGTTAATTGTTTTTAGTAATCAATAACAGTGTATTGTACTAGTGAACAATATAGTTTTATTTCATCCTTTTCAAGAAATCCTCACCTGTTAGACTGTTATTTACTGTAAATCTTCTTATAAATGAATTTCGAACTATTCACAAGTTTGTAAAGGTTGAGAAAGTAAAGGTAAACTTATTCACTTCCTAACCAGGCGTTTATTACGAGCGGGAAAATACGGTAGACAAGTAAACTTAAACTGTTTGTGACGTAATAATCTATCAAAGTTTAGATTAAATATGGAAGTATTAAAAATAACATCCCGAATACTGCACACTTTTTTTTTTTTACTTTGAGATAAGACACAACCAAACCTTGAGTTCTGATAAAAAAAATAAAGACGTTGAACTGGTTGCTATCTTGCACCAGTAACTGTATGGTAACCAAGGAGCTTTTTGACAAACTTTCGTCTTGTCCTTCCTGTTTCATATAAAAAGCTACATATTTAAGAAATCTAGTTGTGACCATAGATCAGTGAAGGCAGTTTCAATAGGACTGGCCAGTATTAACGTGGGTCCTTATTATAAAACAAAAGTTACTATGTCAGTTTGAAAACTATCTTCATTTTTATTTATAAGTTATATAAAAAGGTAGGTGTACATAAAATTGGATATTTTTCTCTTTTTTCTTTTCTATTTCCACTGCTTTAAGTTCAGGAAAAGCGTTCTGCTATAGTTCATTCGGAAAATTATTTGCTGATTTTTTAGCTCAATGATTAAAGTGTCTACAATTCGAGCTTGTAAAATGTCAGAATCTAACGCTTTATGAATCTATCTTTTTTTTTCTTCTGTCTCTACCGAAAGTGTCTCACGGAAGAAAGTCAAATAAACCATCTTTATTCTTGCCAGACATGGACAATTCCTTCTGCTTCGATGGCCTATTGGAGTTCGTACAACGAAGGTACTTCACACAATACTTTCCTTCCAGCCAAGCTTAAACAGAAGTTGTTTAGCACGCACTTTCTTTCTTTACGAATAGATAGAATTTTATTTAAAGTTGCATCGCTTGAAAAATGATTATGGTGTAACTAAACATTAGTTGGCGTATACACACAAACAGTCAACGTAACCATTCTTAAAGAATCAGTTTCTAAATATATACTTTTATACATTACCTATGTGTTTTATTTTTCAAATAACATGGTAAAATAAATTTCTTGAATTATGTAGCAGAAAATCTTCAGGACAATTTTACTGTTTGTTCTTTCTAAAAAGTTGCTTATGAAATAGTTAATTATGTTGCCCTGGTTAATGGGATCTAAGTTTCACAGGATATTTCAGTTTATCACCAAAACCCTTTTCAACATCATAAGTAAAATGTACATCCTTAAGCCTTTAAACTAGCATGCATTTGGTGAGGTAAGTAGATTATGTGCGTTAATCGATTCAAGTAATGTTATGTTACTATCCGATCTCTCAGACTTTAAACTAGCAAGCGTTAGGTAATTCAGGTGATATTGGTAAAAAGAGTAGCCTACGCGCTGGCGATTGGTGGGGATAGCTGTCTTCCTTTAAGTCTTTCACTGCTAAATTATGGACGGCTAACACAGTCAGCTCTATCTAGTAAAGCTTTGCGTAGAATTTACAACAAACCAAACCTATTCATGAGTAGGGCGTGAGTTATTATTTAGTGTTTTTGGATTTTTCATCCGAGAATTTATGGTACATGACCCTTTACTATAACGTCAAATCCCAATATTAGATCAGATAAGAATTGGTGATGGGTTCTGTTGATTTGGCACATGCCTGTACACTATCCTTTCAAAATTCATATTTTCCAACAGCCATGTTCAGGTAAGCCTCTTTCTATGTTTGTGAGAAATTTCTGACACACGAAAGGAACATTCAATAATTTTGGAAAAAATGCTTTCCAAGTTATTAACTACTTGGTTGAAACCATACATAATCTTAGTATTGTTGAATACTGGAAGAGAAACTACACAGCGTGGAAAAAAATATGAAACTTTTTTTTTCAAAATACTTTTAAATATTTCATTATACACACATACAGGGATTCTCGTGACCTATTATATATGTTAAATAAACGTATTGTAGTATCTCTGCTTAGTATATAAGCGAGTACAATTCTTATTTGTTACAATTTATTCTGGTTTCCTAATAATACTGGGTAAAATGGTTTGTTTGTTTCCCGTGCGATAGTTGAGAATTATGGCCGAATTGTCGATAACAGAAAGAATACCCAAATTATGAGTCATTACATTGTGTTCATTATAAAGCTTTCTATTCTTAGTCCTAGTTCGAGCAGCGTGATAAGTTAGCTGTATTATTTCAATTGTTTCATTTCTAGTTCTGTTCCTTAAAAAAAAATATATTTAAATAAAGTTATCATTATACAAAACAGTATATAATGCGACCATCATCAAAGTTTTGACGAAATACAGTGAAAAGGCTGCACCTACACTAAGGGTATTATATTCCTTATTCTCAGAGACTGCCTGCATTCCATATAACTGATTTTTTGAAAGCAGCTATATGTAACTGGATTCACAGTACCACATGCCACATCTGCGTGTTGTTTGTCTAAAGAAGTGTTATAGGAAATGTTTTCCCACATCTTAAACGCAGTTGATGTGTGTGCGTGCATTCTTATTTTACAATAAATAAAATTTCAGGTTTTTTTTGTGTGTGTGAACACTTAAAAAGACGTATTAAAATGCATGGAACAAATAAATGCTCTCTGTTTTTAACTCGTATAATGAAACCAGTTTCTCTTCTTCCTACGTCTTCTAAGTCATTTCTATGCAAGTTTGGCTCTAAAACGTTAATATCAACCGATTGTAATTAGATAATTAATTATTTCGGATTAGTATTAACTGATTTAGGGTTATATTAATAACACAGTCAATGAACTTAAAACTCGGACACTAAAAACCATTGTTAGTGAACCTGTGTGTTGACCTCTTAATCTAAAGCTGTGTCATTTTTAACATGGAATTACAGTTTTTAACGAATACAAAACCTCACGGGAAGGTGATAGGGGTTTTAAGAGTAATGTGTTATTGTTGAAGTTGTTTGTTATTGTTTTTAAAAGTAATGTGTCACTGCTGTAGTCGTTTGTTATTGTTTTTGAAAGTAATGTATTATTGTTGTATTCGATTGTTATTGTTTTTAAAAGTAGTACATCATTGTTGTAGTCGTTTGTTATTGTTTTTAAAAGTAGCATGTTATTGCTTTTAAAAGTAATGTGTTATTGCTGTATTCGTTTGTTATTGTTTTTAAAAGTAATGTATTATTGTTGTATTCGATTGTTATTGTTTTTAAAAGTAGTATGTCATTGTTGTAGTCGTTTGTTATTGTTTTTAAAAGTAGCATGTTATTGCTTTTAAAAGTAATGTGTTATTGCTGTATTCGTTTGTTATTATTTTTGAAAGTAATGTATTATTGTTGTATTCGATTGTTATTGTTTTTAAAAGTAGTACGTCATTGTTGTAGTCGTTTGTTATTGTTTTTAAAAGTAGCATGTTATTGCTTTTAAAAGTAATGTGTTATTGCTGTATTTGTTTGTTATTGTTTTTAAAAGTAATGTGTTATTGATGTAGTCGTTTGATATTGTTTTTAAAAGTAATGTTTTACTGCTGTATTCATTTGTTACTGTTTTTGAAGTATTTAGAAATACATAATGGTTCTCTATATCTACATAATGCTGTATGAATGTATAAGAATAACTCGAGACGTTTTGATATTATTTTGATCAAATGTGACACAAAAATTAAGTAGTCCTGAGGACCAGTTATGAAACTTTTGGTGAATATAGTTCAAAGGTGAAGGTCACTTTAAAGAGCAACCAATATTTTTATGGTGGTATGAAATTAGAATTTTATAAAATCTGTAGTTCAACAGAATTAATACCCTCCTGGAGATACTCTAACATCGTTAATAATCGTTTCAACCTATAGTTCTGCATTTTTCACAGAAGTGTACAAAACACAAAACACAAATTAGTGTGATAACGAGTAAGGCAAAACAATATTTTATTTTTAAAACATCAAATTACAGGTATTACTTTTATTATTCACAGAGGTGTACAAAACACAAAACACAAACTAGTGTGATAACGAGTAAGGCAAAACAATATTTTATTTTTAAATAAATTACAGGTATTACTTTTATTTTTATTTGAACAACGCATATTTCTGTCTTGAATCACTGCGAAAAATTAATTATATTCATTTCCAGTAGATTAATGTCACAGTATTTCATTTCAAAGGCAAGTAGTTTGTAGTCGTCTGACATTCGACAGAAGAATTTAAAATTTTAGAATACGAAATCAATTTTTTCAACGGCTTTTCTGAGAATATCACATTTAAATTATTGGAGGACAGCCCCCAGTAGCACAACGGCATGTCTGGGAACTCAGAATGCTAAACACCAAGCTTCGATAACCGTGGTGGGCAGAGCACAGATAGCCAACTGCGTAACTTTGTGATTAATTCTAAACAAACAATCCTCGAAGTCATCCACTTAAACCAATAATCGTTGAGAATAATTCCCCACCTTTCTTATTTATTCATTATCGAATAAACATTTATATATTATTTTAAAAACCTACGATATATTGGATAAACCACGATTGTCAGTATTTTTATTTTATTTTTGTTTGTTTGTTTGTTTGTTTGTTTATATTTAAAGTTAAGCAGAAAGTTGCCAATAGACCATCTTTGCTCTGCCTACTACATGTATCGAAAGTCGGTTTCTAGCGTTTTTTTTCAATAAATCTTAAACAGGTACTAAATTGTAATACGTAATTTAACATTTAGACGAAATCGTTAAATAACTATGTCTACATTGAATTAACATTACAGTTTTTTCTTATATTAAAAAACTTTATACATAATAACGCCAAAACAATTGTTATAGACTCTTGCTCGTCTGAACGATACTTTTGAGTGCATAAAGGACTAAACACCAATCAATGTCACCTATTTTTGAGGAAAAGCCTAACCCTAGTTTTGAATTGCAGAACGTATATGGAAATCAATCAAAAACAAGAACTGATCATTACTCTTATTACACATTAATAGCTGAAAATGTGAAGCCTGGTTAATAAGAACACTTCTCGAGTCAGAGATCACCCGGTCCTGAGTTCTATATATTAGCTACTGGAACAGAAATCGGGTCGTATTTATTAAGTATTTTTGGTTACTTAATCCACAGTAAGTATGTTAATAGATATTCTCATAAAACAACAGAACACGTACATACACACAAAGACACACATAGAAACAAAAACACCTTTCACCTCACCCACCCCACTCCTCCAAGCCATCTTGAGTTTATAGTTAATTAACAATAAAACAAACAAACTAAACCACTTTTCACAAGTCCATCATTGACACAAATTTCATAAAACAATGCTAAATACTGGGAAATAGACGTAGACCTGTTACAACAGTGTTAAAAACTGGGAAATAGACGTAGACCTGATACAACAGTGTTAAAAACTGGGAAATAGACGTAGACCTGAAACAACAAAGCTAAAAACTGGGAAATAGACGTAGACCTGACACAACAGTGTTAAAAACTGGGAAATAGACGTAGACCTGATACAACAGTGTTAAAAACTGGGAAATAGATAAAGGTGTGAGATTTCATCCTATACTTTAATCTCTTTCATATTTTATGAAACCAACTCTTGTTGGGCCGAGCGCGTTCCAATGGTTAGCGTGATGGGCGGCAGGTCTTAAGTTCTCGTCTACATCTTTATTTTAGGGCTGAGGGTGCATTATGAATGAAGACCAAATCCCATTGTAATAAACTTTGTCCAATAAATATCAGTGGGTGGTATTGACTAGCTGTCTTTTCATTCTAAATTTATGTAGAATACAACATCAACTACAAAAACTTCTCTCATATCATAGTTTGATTAATAATTTATTCGATAAGCTTGTTTTAATTAGTAATCAACTTATACAGCTAGTTTACGTCACACGGAAACAGACAAGCAATAAAGAAGACGAAAATTTATAATTAAAGTATTTTTTGAGTCTATTGTTATTTAACACAGATTTGATAACGCAATCTTTCAGTCAATTGTTGTTATTCAATAAATATTTGATAATGTAGCCTTTGAGTCGAATGTTGTTACTTAATAAAGACTTGATAACGTAGTCTACGAGTGAATTGTTGTTATTCAATAAAGATTTGATAACCTACTCTTTGACTTGATTGTTGTTATTCAGTGAATATTTCATAACCTAGTCTTCGACTCGAATGTTGATATTCCATAAATATTTGATAATGTAGTCTCTGAGTTGATTGTTGTTATTCTATAAAGATTTGATAACCTAGTCTTTTAGTCGAATGATGTTATGCAATAAAGATTTCAAAACCTAGTTTTTAAGTTGAATATTGTAATCCTACAAAGATTTGATAACCTAGTCTTTTAGTCGATTGTTGAATTCAATAACGATTTGATAACCTACTCTTTCACTCGAATGCTCTTATTCTATAAATATTTGATAACCTAGTTTTTGAGTCGATTCTTGTTATTCAATAAAGATTTGATACCGTTGCTTTTGAGTCGATTGTTATTATTCAATAAAAGTTTTATAACGGAGTACTTGAGTCGACGGTTGTTACTCAATAAAAATTTGTTAACATAGTCTATGAGTCGAAAGTTATTATTCTAAAACGATTTGGCAACGTAGTATTTGAGTCGACTGCTGTCATTCAATAAAGATTTGATAACGTAGTATTTCCATACAAAGAGGTGGAAAATGACTACTTCTCTATCAGAAGCTTTTCTGATTGTTTTTTATTAAAGTTAAATTCGCTGACAAAAAGTGGTGTTTTCTGTATGCTTCATTTGTGAAGTGTGCAAATGTATGGTTATTAAATTACTTTATAAACAGTAATAGCACAGTATTTAAAATAATTTATTAACTCTTTGAATAATGACACAGAGAACTTTTGAGAATAGAAATGTATATACTCCCCCAAGTATGTTCACGTTACCTTATACAATTGATAGACACGCTAATAGATATAACTTCAATTATCATTTCCATAATTATTAACTACAAATTATCAAAGAAGGAGATCATAAGCAACTAACCACACAAATAAAGAAAAGAAATACATTAATTTTTTATTTGTTTAAAATACAGTTTTACATAATGTCTTACTAACTTAGTTTTATCTTTAACTATTATAGAACAACCGCACGTTAACATAGTAAGATAATTAATTACGTCTGTATAGGTTTTCTGATTCATCTTTGGTAAATTTCGACTATTTTATAAGTGCTATGATTGGAATTAATCCTGAGTTGATACTAAAAGTTATGCTGTTGAAATAACTGTATGTTTTTAAAGAGTTTTAGATCTGTGAAATATCCATATCATATGGTATTGCAACATTGATATTAGAGCTGAATGTATCGCACAGTAAAACATCAGTGAGTTTAAACCACAAACAGGCAGGGACACTACATTTTGCGTTATATATGACTCATTTTAGTTGTGGAGAATATTTATATAAAGTTGAGATTAGCTTTATACGTTATAAGAGGCACACAAGACCTTCTTCTATACAAATCTTATACATACGTCATAAGGAACATACAAGACCTTCTTCTATAGAAAAGTAGCTACATGGATTACCCGTACACTTCATGGATCTTAAGGAGTTACGAAACGACTAGAAACTTTAAATCATTAACAAAGGAATAAAACAGGTGTAGCCCTCTCTCTTTTGTTTTACTTGTTTAGCAGAAAAATATATACATGAAAAGGCGTAATAACAAATAACATAATAGCATAGTACAAAAAATGCAGCAAAATGACTGTTCAATATTAGTTCTTGTGATATTTTTTATTGATGTGAAAGTAGTTAATGTTTCTTTTACGCTACTTGATTCGATACTTTTATCATAAATCATTTTTTATACAGGGACGAGCGTAGTTTGCATTTCGGGCTGAATGTCGGAGGGGACTGTGGTTCGTTGCATATTGCGGCTAAACACACTTCGTAGTTTAAAATTTGGGCATGTTATTAAGATGACAGTCAATCCCGTGATTCGTTTGAAAAAGCGAAACAAGTACCTTGTAGCGAGGGGTGCTGCTGTCTAATTGCCCCCAACTTCTATTCCTTAGTTCAAAATTAGGGTTAGGTATACTTGAACATAGAAGCCTGATTAACCGTTTAGACAACGAGTGCATATAGAACGGCTCAGGATAAAAATATCAATTTCGTTTTGTACTCGTGAGCCCTTTTCCAGCAATACCAGCGGTATACACTGCTGGCCAAAGTCTTAAGGCTAATGAACATAAAGAAAAAATATGCATTTTGTGTTGTCAGACTCAACCACTTATTTCATTAGAGCTTCGAAAGATAAAAATAAGAAAAGGGAAAATAAAAATAAAAAACCTTTTTAGCATTTAATAGGGAAAATGTAAACACTGTGGAATTAGCCTAAGTACTAGCAGGTCAAATGTTTAAGACCATACCAAAAAGAAGTCCTAAACAGGGTAGGAAATACACAACAAGAGGTTTCAGTAGTGAGTTGCACAGCCATCATTGCGAATAACGTCAAAAATTCGCTTTGGCATGGTCGATATAAGCGTTTGCAGAAGGCTGGCTGGAATGTTATTCCAAGTGGTGAAGATGGCTTCACGAAGATCATGCACTGTTTGGAATTGACGTCCATTTCTATAGACTTCCCTTGCCATCCACCTCCAAACATTTTCAATGGGGTTCAGTTCGGGCGAACATGTTGGATGATCCAAAAGAATCACATTATTCGCCCTGAAAAAGTCCTTTGTCCTGCGGGCATTGTGGATTGCAGCGTTGTCCTGCTGAATGATTCAGTCATTTCCACATAAGCGAGGGCCTTTATTCAATAAGGATACTCTCTCCAACATGCCAATGTAGCCAGCTGCTGTTTGATGCCCCTGTATAACCTGAAGCTCCATTGTTCCATGGAAGAAGAAAGCACCCCAGATCATGATGGAACCTCTTCCACTGCGTCGTGTAGAAAATTTCCTCGGTGGAATATCCTTATCGTGCCAGTAACGTTGGAAGCCATCTGGACCATCTAGGTTAAATTTTTTCTCATCAGAGAACAAAATCTTCGTCCACTTTTCTATGTCCCATGTTTGGTGCTTCTCAGCAAAGTTTAACCCAGCTGTTTCGTGGTGTGGAAGGAGGCGTGGCCTTTTAAGACGTTTACGGTTTTTAAAGCCTTTCTCTCGTAAATGCCGTCCTATTGTTTTTCAGCTGCATTCTGGTACGACGATTGGCTCATGTCTTGCCACACAACTCGCCGAATCCACCTGCTCAACGCCGACAAAATTTTCTTGGGCCGACCACTTGAAATTCTCGTTCCGTAACTTTTAAGAAAGGTTTTAAGGGTCTTTTAAGAAATTTGCAACAGCAGTTTTACTACGCCCAATCTCACCCGTGATGGCACGTTGAGAGAGACCGTGCTTTTTCAGCTCGACAACTCTGTCACGTTCAAACTTTGTCAACTTTTTAGTCTTTGCTATGTTTTTACCCAATGTAATACAGGAGATGTCAGTAGGACAACGCTAATGCTTGAATACAAATGACTAAATTTCGTTACGTGTTTACCGATTAACTCTTCGTTTCAGTATGGTCTTAAACTTTTGACCAGCTAGTATTTTGGCTAATTTCATAGTATTTACATTTTCCCTATTACATGTTGAAAAGGTTTTTTTTATTATTTTCCCTTTTCTTATTTTCATTTTTCGAAGCCTACTCAAATAAGTGGTTGAGTCTAACAACGCAAAATGCATATTTTATCTCTGTGTTCATTGGTCCTAAGATTTTGGCCAGCAGTGTATCTGTGGACTTACTACGCTAAAAACCGGGTTTCGATACTCGTGATTGGCAAAACATATGTAGCCCTGTGTGTAGCTTCACGCTTAACTTAAACAAACGTACTCGCAAAATTTCCTGGTGGATGAGTGTTACGTTTACAAAGCTACAACGCTTAAAATCCGAGATTAGATTCTCTGCGGTGAGCAGACCACATATAGCACTATGTGTAGCTTTGAACTAACAGCAAAAAACAAATTACTACTTAAATACAGCGTTAAATTAACTTCTAATATACGTTGTAATGTTTATGAAATCAATGACACCATACCATAATAAGAAAACGCACTAAGGAAAGTTGTGTTTTAACGTATCAAACATCTTAAAGAAAGTTGTGTTTTAACGTACCAAACATCTTAAAGAAAGTTGTGTTTTAACGTACCAAACATCTTAAAGAAAGTTGTGTTTTAACGTACCAAACATCTTAAAGAAATAGCTATAAAAATAATAAAATTAAAAAAAGAAAAGAAATACATTCCATATTAAACATAACATTTTAAAATGCAAAACATGAAATGATTAAAGATAATAGCTCAATACAAGCCCATATTTGTTTGTTTCGTTTTAAAACACAAAGCTATACAATAGGTTATTTATACAGTACCCAGGCGACTATCGAAAATCGTATCTTAGAGTTTTGAGCCCTCACACCTAACGTTGTGCCCCTGAGAAGCACACGACAAGGTTGCTTTAAAACTTTGGTAAAACATATCTTTAAATTTCCTTTCATAAATATTATAAAACAATGCTGAGTTTACTATTTTAAGGCATTTATCATGAAAAAATAAAACGCCTCAAAATGGAACAGTAAAGCAGGTTTAAACAACCTTTTATTTAACAAAAATATAAGCATACGTTTTGGTATAAGTAAGCCAGCAGCCTTACAGAAAGTTTATTTTATACCATAAAAAAAAAACCTGTTCATCCTCTATTTTTGATAGTGAGCTATACGTATTAGTAATAGTACTATAGAGAAAGTTGTACAACACTAGCTAGCTGCGCAGATAGCCTAGTTACTTTGCTCCATAAAACCCCAAACTAACAACACTAGCTATGCTGTTAGAAATCGGGTTAGGACGTATGTCTACGTAGTTGCGCGTGCAGTTTATTTTACGAATTTTTGCGCAAAGCTACACGAGGGCTATTTACGCTAATTGTCCTTAATTTTGAAGTGATAGACTATAGGAAGACACCTAATTGCCACAACACTCACCACCAACTCTTGGGCTACTCTTTATTAACAAATAATGAGACTCATCGTCACATTATAACGCCCTCGTGGCTGAAAGGTAAGCATGCTAGATTATGAAATTTGAATCCTTGGCTCCCAGTTTGAGAGTTGAATTCTCTGATCGCTAGGCAATTCCTCTATACGAAGACAAAATACTGTTTACCACGTATTAAACTACCAAGGGGTTTGTATGAATTAGATTATTTTGATATGTAATTATTAATAACCTTCACATGACAGTTGACAGTGAATTCTTCACTGTTTTCCAATCTGATATAAAGATATGATAAGAGTCTCATTTCTAACAACCGAAATAAAGAGAAATTTATTGTATTGGAATGTGTAAAATAGTGCAAGCAACGCATTCTTATTGGTATTGGCACGCGAAACTTTGATAAGCTGTAAATGGGTGTATTTCAATATGTTTAGATGTAAAACCAACCAGTATATTGAGGTATATTTAAAAACATATAAATGAAATATGATGATAAGTCTTTTCTGGGTGTTTGTCATGATAAAAATGAGTGTTTAGTGTAGATTAGTTTGTTTTGTGAATGAATATTTTATTATCGTTTAGCTTTTTATTATAAGAAACCTAAAAACAGTTTATTATTGAATGTTGTGTTTATAGCTCGTTGATGTCGAGAATATAGCGAGAAGACGACGTAATAAACGTATAAATAGTATGAGATGAGCAAGAAACAGCAGATATACAAAAGCATTAACAAAAGAGAGGGAGGTCGCGAGCAAGGAAGAGTTCGGAGTGAAGTTAACTGGACTAAAAGTAATAGGCCTAACGATTAACATAGGCTTAACGTTTAATATGTTAGAGTAAGACTAAGAGTAGAAAACAATATCAGAAGAATAATTTATCCCATCAAAGCGTGGTTCCAAAGTAATTGAATCAGCTTAAATGCACTTTGACCAAAATAACAGAGGATTTTTTTTGAAGAAAGAAGGCCAAACGATTACTGAAAGAACATTATACGACTTCAGTAACTCGGCACAAATGGTAAGTGATACGCAGAATGCTAGTGCGATAGAAATAGGGAAAGTAATTCGGCTTGCCAACTGAGATTATAAAGTAAATGGATAGGCCTAGATGTACTTCTGACAACCAAAAAAGAACCATATAATTTTTTATGGTATCCTTATGTTCTCTATAGTCTACAGAATTTGTTGTACATACGTTTAACTAGATCGAATATATATATTATTTTGTAAACAAATAAAGAACACCTACTGGGAAAGAGTCCAAAGCTCAACAACAGCAAGCCTATATATTTACTTACTATATACACAAACTAAATAGTAAGTTATTGACAGCGTTCAATAACTTTGCATTGTAGATTATTTTGGAAAGATTAAGAATTCATTACACTTCATAAGAACGAAGTTCCAAGCCCTTCAACTGTTATTTCTTCCATCATTGATCGGTATCAGTCTGATAGCCATGCCCGAGGCTACAATTTCCATTAAAATAAGCATATGTGAAATATAACATGAGACAACTTTCCACAAGTTCTTCAATGTACGTGGATATTGGCTTCTAAGACCACGTTAAAGCAACCCAAAGAGCTGCAATAGTTTTGTGAAAAAATTGTAATTACAATAACATGTTCTAAACCGTAAAAGTTTCTAGTCTGTCCGGTAGGCATCATGTTGCATAACGTGACACATAGGTTAAAATTACAGTTTACTAAATCGGGTACTTCATTCACATTACTACTGTCAAAAACGGATTTTGTTTTTATAATAAGATAACACCTGGTGCAAGAAATGCAACATGTCGTTAAATAAACAAGTATTAGAACTCTATCTGTACCTAAACCTCAGATTTTCCCAGACTTTGAATAGTACTTAAAATCAAAAATGTTTTGAAGTTGAATAAACAGTTTAAATTTCACCTATATAAACTCATGATAGTGTTATTTTTTCTTATTATTCTTTATATTTACATTAAACGTCTTTACAGTAAAGTACTTATCTTAGTGCTATATAACACAACACAGTACTGCATAATGTAATACAATGTTGTAGAAGAAAGCATAGTGCTGCAGAATACAACACAGAAGTCTCATTCCTACAAATGTTATTATTTTCTACTTTTAATGAAATCATTCGACTCAGTAATCTAATACATTTTAAGAGATATAAAACATACAAAATCCACAATCTTCAATATCAAACTTCAGCCTAATAAACAATTAACAAAAGTTCTTCACGTTTCATTTCCGAAAGCGCGTGAGTGGCTAAAAAATGTACGTGACGTATTTGTAATTTTTCTTCCTTTCCAGGACAGTTCAGTGGAGGAATTTACATACAGATACGAACATCGTAGCATTGTTATATCTTAAACAACTAAAATATTAATTCTTGACACCAAAGAAAGGGCACGCCTAACCTGAAATACATCAACTTAAGGTGTATCACATTTGCTTCACGCGAGGACGCGTGGGTTGAACGCGACATTACCGCACGCGCGATAGCAGACAGACAGCGAATTGGAGAACGCGGGGTGGTGAGTAAATATTTAGTGCAGATACTGTAGTTTTAAAGAACAGTTGGACCAAGACAGTGAGTTCGAACAACAGCTCTAACCCTTTGATTCCAAGAGACTTGATCCCAAGACTGAAACACTGAAAAACGGTTTCTTTCAAGTACGTTTGAACTCCTGGTTTTCCTTTTAACGTTTTTCCTTCCATATTTCTATTTAACTTTTTAAGTGACAAAATACAATGTAATAATATAAGAGTCCTTTTTTCACAAGGATGATTTGAAAATTTAACCCTTAACTTCGAATTTGGGATTTCTGTAACCTCAAAAGGTTTTATTTTGCTTATAACTACTGTATTTCCCGGTGTCGGAGACGCGCCCCCATTTTGGTAAGCTAAATTTTGAAAGAAAAAAAGAAATATAAGAATAAGGTTGTACCACTTCCATCAATCTTACCAAAATGTTTCGTGGATTGTTTACTGACTTATGGTATATAAATCCTCTTACCTACTTCTTGTTTGTTGTGAGCTATATGCTTACCATATCTACCTTAGAAAGTGTATACCTTATATTACCACTGGAATATTTGTATTATTACCAGTAATACCGTTATTCTAAACCTGATTAATTGAAAAGAGTGCCGATATTACAGTCCCATATGTTCGGTGATCTGTTCTTGTTTATGTATTTATTTAATACTAAGTAATTTACACATTTCATTCTGGGTCATATAGATGGGCTTGGATTACTGTCTAATATCGAAACGCTTCCTCTAGGCTTATGTTTAGGCCTACGAGCAATGTAACCTTCGGCCTGGAAGACGCATGGTAAAATTTTGAGGCTTATTTTGGGAGAAAAAATAGCGTCTTCGACGCCGGGAAATACGGTAATTTTCATATTTGCAACAATATTGGTGTTTATATGTACTTTCATGCACTAAATAGTTTTTAAACAAACTAGTTTTTCGTAATAACCAAATGTTTTGGAGTCTACGGGACTCCACCCAACTCCATCCTAATTTATAATGGCTAACGCTCTTAATTGTCTGGAGCCACATTTATGTCCCAGGACCCAAATGTGCTCGCTTCTTCACCCATCTCATTTAGTGGAAATACCTGCCCCCCCCCTTGGATCAACATTAATATTACGTATTTAGAACACTAAAATACGGAGTATGATTCCCGTCCATAGTCAAAGCGCAGATAACCCATTGGATAGGTAGCAGCTTTGCGCTAAAACAGTAGTAGATAACAAACAATTTTTCAAAATAAAAACGTTACCTAAGAATATATTTTAGTAACATATGCTGAAAATATTAATATTCTAACATTGGTACTGGCAATTTACTGGCACATGTAATAAAAAGGTATTTAACCAGTTAACTCGAAAATACGTTGAAAACTAGTAAAGAAATGGTTTCTGCACGGGTGATTTTTCTTTATTTCAGAAAACGCGATTACGAAAGCACTTTGAAAATCAAAATTAATGCATAACATTCTGTTGCTGAAACTTTAAAACAATTACGAATCAGACACTTAAGAATTTAGATTAGCGTATTTTACGCCTTGTTAAGACGCTACATCGTGGAAAACGCACCCTAATTTTCAAAAGACAATTGTAGGAAAAAAAAAATATTGACTCAGCAACCAACACCTTGATGCAGCCTTGACCTTTTATTCGACCTACTAGTAAATACAGTCAAATACATCATATTCTTCACAGTATTTCGACAGTATTAGTTAAACTTAATGTTTTATGCTATTGAAAATACTTGTAATTGGTAAGTAATGAGATTACGATCTGTATGGGGTCCGTATTGAGTAGACCCTAAGCTGACCTTTTGCCTTAACCCATCACTTTTGTCTTGGATGACGCATGGTGATTTTTCAAGATATTTTTAAAGAAAACAGTGCGTTCTACGAGGCGTAAAATACAGTACTTGCTTCACTATAAATAAAAACCGTCAGTGTACATACACAACTCTCACATAAATCCATACTACTCACTTCCTTTCAAGCAATTATTTCACTGATTAACAATTTGCACTTTTACTTTCAGTTTGAATGTGAAACCTAGTACTTATTTTAATGATATAGAAGAAAACATAATAACAGCAGCTGAGAATATGTAAACACCTAACAACATGCGTTACTAAAACAGCACCTCCAAAACAGGATTCGAGGTAGTCATGAAGATAGGTTTACTGATTTTCTATTTTCGCAGTAAAGAAAAACCCATTTAAATCTCATTCACAACTGAATGATTTTTATAATCTAATGAATTTTCAGTAACCCAATACTGATGTTATAAATATTTATGTGGATGACAGAAAGTCATAAGTATTTAACTATGCGATGGATTGCGAGAATTTAAAAGAAAAAAAAATGTCGTGGTAAACTGAAGATCAGATATAGTTATGGAATAAGATTAAGTAAGGCTACGAAAGAGTAAAATTTTGAAGGATAGAAAATCATAAAAGGTTACAGTAAAAAAAGAAGGATGCGAATATTGAGTAAAAGGTGAAATACGATACGAAGTAAAAGGTGATATATGGGTATGATGTAGAAGATGGGATACTGGTATGAAGTTAAATATGAGATATGGGTAAGTTTTGAAACGATTCGATAAGAGTATGGATAACAGGGTGAGGTATGGGTATGAACTAAAAAGTAAGGTACATGTATGGAGCAGTAGGCGAGATATGGGTACCGAATATAAAAAAAATATAAGATAATGGTATGAAACTGTTAGCAAAAAAGTGAAATATAAAAAAAATATTTAATGAAGATTTGAAAATGAAGAGGAAAATCAACAAAAATTGTAGAATAATTAGATACTAATAAAAGTTCAGAAGGTGTTTTCACAATAGAACAAACAGTAAAACGTCAGAATATGTTGGGTAATGTAACAGAACAGATAAATAGATGTTCAGAAATATTATAATTAGAGAGAGGGAGTTATAAAAAAGCAGGTAATCGTAAGAAAACTGGTAAAGTTTCGAGTTAAAAAATAACTGTAGTTTAATACAGAGGAAAGTCGAATGGATAAGACGGACGAAAAAATATAATAACAAGAAAGGTCCATAATTGGAGATAGATAATCCAAAAAGAAATCTGCCTACGTTTGGTTCACCTTATACATTACGGTAGGTTGTAAGTTTGATTCCAGGAACTTGTTGGTGAAACTGATAGTGCTTTAAGATTCAATTAATAACTTGAACTGTTTCAAAATGATAATATTTAAAGTTTAATCCAGTGTTTTCTTTGTGTGCTATGTATTCGAAGTGTTTTTGTTTGTTCGTTTTTTTGACATTCGACAGCATGAAGCATGTTCAACGGACAGTTTGTAAAGATTTGTGTAGTTTAATCAGAGACATTCGCACAAACAAATCATAAATAGATTAAATTAAACTCCATGCCCGTCTCGTTCGTTAAACAATGCAAATAAAAAATTATTATCGACTCTATTCTGCCGTGACGTCTAAATTTAAGTGTATTTCAGCACATTTTGATGCATGGTAATAACCAATATGTGAATGCATTAATTTAACATTTTGAATCATGTTGAAATTTTAAATGAAATTGGTGATGACAAGAAACCCACTTGAAGTAAAAATGTATTCTCAAGACACTGATATGTGTATTAACACTTTAATTTAACTAAAGTTTTAATACCCTAACCAGCCATCTTGAGTAAGTAAAATTGAAAACTGCATTTCACTAATTACAACAGTGGTTCCCAACTAGGGGTGCGAAATAACATTTGTTTTGGACACCTTCACCTTTATTCTTAAATAAATAATTACTGTGAGGGGTGCGAGAACATATTAAAATTTTTTTAGGGTGCGGGACATGAAAAAGGTTGGGAACCACTGAATTACAATATGAATAACGAAATGTTTATTTGCGTTGTTTTGAAAACATTCCACTAAGTTAGAATTAACTATTATGTATAGACTTTCTACTTATTTCATAATTTCTGGAACCAAAGGAAACTTATTTTAACAAACAAAAACTCTTAAGTTATTATATAGCTTCCACATATATTTTCCTGGTAAATCTGGCTGAAATTTTACACATGACATCATTTAGAACGACAATAACACAAAAAACAGTAAAAGTTTGAAGTAAGGATATGTAGAATATCAAAAGAATGAAATAAAATTATTATAATATTACTTCTTTCTAAATCAAAGCAGCCGTTTATCTAAAAATCACTGAACATAAGGCACTAAAAATGTAGAAACAGGTGGATTAAGAAAACAGTAAGAGAACAGCAGACAAAGTTAACATTGAGATACAGTTTGAAGAGATTAAAAAAGTTAAGAATTCAAGACCTATACAGATAGGACACTAATACGTATGAAAAGTCAAAACACTATTCTAAACATGAACAGCGTAAGAAAGGGCAAAAGAATTAGTCTAATGAAAATAGCAAAGCTTTTTATTGTTACAGTATTTGAAAACCTTGTGTAGTGAAATTGGAACTTCGGGAATCAGGCTGCATGAAAAGAAGACAGCGAAACAAAGATGGTTAACGAGGATATTTAACTAGGTTTAACATCAAAAGTTGTGTTCAAAGACATATAAAAACTAAAATGAAATGATAAAAGACAAAAGAAACGAGTTAAAACATGATATCTTAGAAAAGTCAACAATAAAAAGAAAGGACAAATGCTATCAACAATAAAGAAGATTTTGTTCATTAGTTATTGAAAAATATCTAACTACATTGTTAAAAGCACTAAAACAATTAGATACTGAAGAGTAACAAAAAACAACAATAAAGATCTATACCAAGAAATAACAACAAGCTAAGGGTAATGAGGGCAAGGAAAAACGTTTGAAATGAGAGAAAATGGATAGTAAAGGAAGTAGAAAAAATAACCTAGCTTAGTTGAGATAATTAAAGTAAAAGACCTTACGTACTAATAGAAACACATTGTGTAAATACGTACCAGCATTACTGTTATAACATAAAGAAACGTTGTATAATAATTGTTTCTCTTTGTCAAATTTCGTATCAGATATTGTTATGAAGTAAACTATGAGATATGGGTATGGAATGAAAGATAAGATACAGGTATGGAGCAAAAGATGAAAGGGAATAAGCAGAAAAACATCAGAGTATGTTGGGTAACAGAACAGAAGTACAGAAAGAGTATGATTTAGAGAGAGAGTTATAAAAATGTCGGATACAGAACCGAAAGAGTAGGGAATCGAAGAAAACTGATCGAGCTCACAAATAACACAACGTAGTTTAATACAGCTGATATATTAACAGGAAATAACAAAATCCTCAAAGACTTAAAGAAAATGTTTTATAGTGATGATCCCCCCCCTTTTAAAACCTCGTAGTTGTTTTATTCCTAAAGATAACTTTCCCCTATTAAACCTCGTGGCTGCTTTCACCATAAAGACACTTTTGTCCTGTTAAAGGCGTTGATAAACTATTATAAAAATTTCTCTGTTAAACGGCGTAGATGAACTAACAAAAGGACAATTTTCTTGCTAAATGACATAAACTAGCCAACATAAAGACAATTTTCCTGTTAAACGACGCAGATAAAGTACCATATAGATAATTTTGGGACTAGATAAATCAACCTAACAACAACCTTCGTCCTGTTAAACAACGTAGATGAACTATCATTTTCCCGCGAGGTTTATTTTTAACATTAATAACAATATATTAACCCTCAATCAAAGACAGATTTCTGATTGCTTATTAGTGACTATTTCAAAGTAATGGCCTAGAAGACAAAAATATATTGCGACCATTTAACCTAATCTATATACATGTAAAAATAACTAGTCTAAAAGATTTTTGAAATTAGTTTGTAATGGAACATGCATCTTAATGGGAAAATATCCAAACACCAACTTTGATTAAACAAACAATGAAACAATTTGCGTTAAAGTATATTTTTGTGTTTTTGTTTGTTTGTTTGTTTGTTGAATTTCGCATAAAGCTACTCGAGGGCTATCTGTGCTAGTCGTCCCTAATTTAGCAGTGTAGGGAAGGCAACTAGTCATCACCACCCACCGCCAACTCTTGGGCTACTCTTTTACCAACGAATAGTGGGATTGACCGTCACATTATACACCCCCACGGCTGGGAGGGCGAGCATGTTTAGCGCGACTCGGGCGCGAACCCGCGACCCTCGGATTACGAGTCGCACGCCTTACGCGCTAGGCCATGCTGGGCCCTTTTTGTGTTTTTATTATTTTTTTCTGGATGAGAAATTTAACACAATTCAAATTCTTAATAAAACTTTTAATATTTATCTAAATAAATTCACTGGTTAAAGTGTTAATGAGTATATAAAAGATAAATAGACGAATGTTGTCACCATCGCTTAACCAAATAAATATGAATAATGAAATACTGATGGTAGTCCTACATGTATTTATTAACAAACTGAAAAAAAATTACCTAATGGTCACTCAAGAGAAATGTTCTTAACATATTGATAAAGTGCTTTAGATGCTATTTTCTATCTTATTTATAGAAAAAATTTAAACTCCTTTTTCAACGTTTGAACACAGCATCCCTTCTTCAGTGAAATACCCAGGCAATCACAACAAACACCAGTGTGGAATATCGCTCACGTTTGTCATCACTTAAGATTCAACATTCATTTTACCGATATTAAGTGTACTTTACTACTAGATTACTACATGGTATTCTGTATAAAACTGACACTGGAATTTAATTCCTTTCAGTATCATTATTTCGTCTTCATAACTGCAAATTTCTTTGAATATACTAATTAACCGACACTTGAATATAATAAATATGTGGCTTAAACGCCAAAAACTGACTCAGAATTAGAAACCAGCAGGCCTAAAACTTGTGATAAAAATCGTGATAACTTCAGATTTTTTTCACAGTTCTCCTAATTTGTTCTTTTCGGATTCAAATTCAAAGATGTGTAAATACAACATTTAGCATATTTATTTTTCATCTCAAGATACTCTTGTTCAATACCAAAATTCGTCAGCTGAGTTAGACGATGAGTAGCGAAATATTTTATAAACACTATTTATAAATGCATCATAACACTTTAAAAAGTTACAGTTTAAACACTGAAAGCTGACAAACTATTAAAAACAGCAGGCCTAAACTTTTGGATAAAAATGTCTACTGAATGCTTTCTTTTTTTTTTTCACATCTCGCCTAATTTGTCCAATTGAGATTCAGAATCTGAGGTGTAAAATGCCTTTCATTTTTAATCCAAAATGTACTAATTATATAGATTGTAAATATGTTTAATTTACATCTTATTTTCATCACATGAGCAACGAGTGGCTAGCAATAAAGTAGTTTCCTAGCAATATTCCCCGTCACACTAAACTTGCTCGCTTTTTCAGTCATGGGGGTGTTATAAAGTGATGGTCATCCCTACTGTTTATTAATAAAAGAGTATCTCAAGAGTTGGCGGTGGGTGGAGATGACTAACTGCCTTCGCTCTATTCTTACACTGCTAAATTGGGGACGGCTAGCGCAGATAGCCCTCAAGTAGCTTTGCGCGAAATCCATAACCAAACCTAGCAATATCTTAAACATAAAGCATGATTAAGTAATTTTAACATTTGTTGCAATGCAAACAGTAAAAAAATTGAGAGTAAGATTGTTGAGAGTAAGAAAATGCGCTAGAACATTGTCGAAACTTCGAGAAATTCGCGTGATTCATATAAAAGCAGCTACGCGATAGACAATAGAAGCTTATTATTATTGGACAGCTGCAGTTGGTGTGCTATAGGCCTCGTAAGCTATAATTGTGATTAAAGTTTATTAATCAGAAAACTACAGAATTGATCAGGAACGTTTATAAATTTCGTACACTGTAATTCGTTCAACTTCAGTGAATTAACTTCGTACGTTAATATTTCTATGAGGACATTTGATGTTGTCGCAAATGAAAATTTAGGGTGCTTCAAACTTAGCCAGTTATCAAAAGAAGTGTACAGCTGTATCAACAAAGGATTTGTTCTCCGTGAATGTGAATAAAATATTTAGTTCCAGACCAGATATAAGACTCAGTATTGTTTGTGAGTTTATAAAATTTGTATATAAACATCATTTCTAATAACTATTAGTAATAATCCTTATTACAAATTGTATAGTGTTTTTTTGTATATTAAAATATATTTGTGTTAAAAAAGAAAATTATTTGTATCAATCTTGTTGGTAAATATCATGAATTCAATTAACTTATAAATTAAAATTTCCGATTATTTTAAATAGTAATGCGTAATGTGCTAACGTAATAGCATTTACTAGAGAGACCATTAAAAACCTATTGTAACGAATGCGCCACATGTAAGAGCTAATAGTTTAATTAACAAACTGGATTGGCCAGGTAGGTTAAGGCGTTGGACTCGTAATCTGAGGGCCGCGGGTTCAAATCTCGGTCGCACCAAACATGCTCGCCCTTTCAGCCGTGGGGGCGTTATAATGTGACGGTCAGTCCCACTATTCGTTGGTAAAAGAGTCGCCGGTCGGTGGTGATGACTAGCTGCCTTCCCTCTAGTCTTACACTGCTAAATTAGGGACGGCTAGCGCAGATAGCCCTCGAGTAGCTTTGTGCGAAATTCAAAACAGTCAAACAAACTGGGACAGAGGTAGCCAAGTGGTTAACGCCAATGATTCGCATTCTGTTTTAACAAAAACGTGCCCCGCAGTTTGGAGCCATTTGGTTATTGAGCACCAATTCATGAGTTAGAAATGATTGCTGGTGACTAACTCTAGTCTACCAATACAGAATTACATGCAACTATGCTCAAGTAACTTTCGTATAACTTTGCCCAGAAGTTTGAAAAAAAAGACAAACTATCCAACTCTTAAGCCGATATTTGGTTCCCTGATAAGACAGCAGACTTGCAAAGCTAAGTTCCTTGTTTCAATTCCCTATTCTAAAAGCAAACAAAGCCGACACTGATAACTGAAAAAAATAGATCGTAATTGTTTTGTGAAATTATTTTTAAATTAACATCAGTTAATTTTTTTCAGTTATCTTTATATCATAACATAAATTAAAAGAGTCTTACGTGTAATTAAGACCACCATTTATATAAAGTACAATGGCATAAAACATATTATGGGGCTAGGCGTGTGGCAAGTGCTTCGAACATTCTCGTTTTCCTAATACCATTTTCACATTGTCATACCTGACACAACTAAGAGCTGTATAAGTTGCTGGATAATAAAAAAATGTTATAACAATGTAAACAGGTATCAAATATCAGCAGGAAGAGTACAGAAACGACCATATTAGAACACCACTAAAAATAAATGTGACGTATGAAAACGTAACAGCAATCAAGTAGCGTTTAAACTACAGTGTAAAGATGACAAGAAAATCTTCGATATTCTTACGTCAAAAGTCTAGCTGTCACAAAAATAATATTGAGAATGGCAGAGCGGTATTTCTGCAGACTTACAATGCTAGAAACTTGGTTTTGATACCCGTGGTGGGCAGAGCACAGACAGCCAACTGTTGTGTGCTTAATTACAAACAACCAGTCAACAACTGCTTATATAAACGAGTATATCAACCCCTTCGGATCATGGTTGATTAATTATGTCCATTTCTTGATAGCGCAGTTTTCTCACAGCCTCAAGGTATTAGTTAAAATGTGACTACAGTTTTGTGATTAATCCAAACCTATCTAACCTCCAGAGCCAAGGGCCACTCATCTAATGTTTTACCTTTCACGCACGACCAAGTACATTTTGCATTTATCATCAGCGATGTGAAACAAAGTTCTGTTCTAAAGACACCCTGAGGTGAATCTTTGTCATTTCCTTAGTTATCGAGAAATACATTTGTAAAATAATTGCCTTTGTTAAGGGTAATCATAGAAGTTTCGTTGTTTGTTTGGTGAGAACTGTCTACATTACGATGAAGGTATACACAGTGTGTTCGATACATACCGTCTGTCTTTATGGCTTAATTTCCATCAGCTTATTGCACTTGCCTTAAGCTTGTAACTCGGCTCAAATTAAAATATTCATATGTTATTCCGACCTAGGACAATTAGATCAACAACTGTTTGAAGTTCAGTTATGTCGAGAAAACCCACTTGTAGAGAAAAATATATATGTAAAAACGGCTCGTTTGGGTTGAGAAAATTTTTTTACGTAGAGGAGCAAACAACGTTTCGACCTTCTTGACGATGACCGAAGAAGGTCGAAACGTTGTTCACTTCTCTACGTAAAAAAAAAACAACAAAAATTCTCAGCCCAAACGAGCCGTTTTTACATATATATGTTTGAAGTTCAACATATTTGTATTGTAAATGATGAATATCACGATTGTATTACCCAGGTAAAACATTTTAAACATTTAGAAAACGTAATGTTGACATAGATATGTTCTTTAAGTGTTATTCACGTAACATTATCTTACTTTGAACTTTCAGCTGTTTTTTTTTGTATGTTTTTCCTTTGTCTGTGCCCAGTCATTAGAGTATTGAAGTGTGGAGCTGTGGTTCGCGTACCGTTACTGTAACGAAAACCGTACTCCAAATTTTGGGTTTTGTTTTGAGTTTTGCGCAAAACTACACGAGGACTATCTCTGCGCTTGCCGTCCCTAATTTAGCAGTGTAAGACTAGAAGGAAGGCAGCTAGTCATCACCACCCACAGCCAACTCTTGGGCTACTTTTTTACCAACGAATAGTGAGAATGACCATCACATTATAACGCCCCCACGACTGAAAGAACGAGCATGTTAGGTGTGACAGAGAATCGAATCCATGACCTTCAGTTTACGAGTCGAGTGCCCTAACCACATGGCCATACCGGGCCAACCGCACTTTGAGACGGTGGGTGAATTACTAGAATGACAATTAAAACCATGATTGTATCTGAAAAAAGAGTGGTGGTATTAACTAGTTATTTTCGCTCCTCTTTCAAGAATCTGTGATATACTGCTAAGTACGTTTTACACTTCAGTTACTGACACATGATAAAGTAATAATCATGTAGGCGACTGGTGATGAGGACTGCTCTTGTTCCTCCTTCCAGCAGTTGTAAAATGGAGAAACATGAGAAATTTGACATAGCAGTTTATCCCAAGTACTACATAAGTTGTCATCCTTTTAAAAATATTAGCACACAATACCACAAATTTATTCTCACATATAGAGTAACTACCAGAGAAACAATATGATTAAGCGAAGTTAGGCGACAGTATTTACTTATTATTTAATGCCTTATTCTCTTTTATCAAGCCTATTGCAGAAGTAGTTTTGGTAAAAACAATCACACTAAAACAGCTCCTAACACAAAGCTTGTTACTTCAAAATTAGTCATCAACTTTAGATTATTTTGCTAATTTCTAAGAAAGAACAGTCATGAATTGCCTGAGTCCGGCGTGATTTAGTGCGCATGGACTATGAGCCCGGATTTTCGTGGTTCATGGCTCGTTGCCACAAAACGCGCTTTTATCTCTGGGGCCGTTCTAAGAGTGATGGACGAGTTCCATTGGTCAAGTAGATAAAGAAAATCCTAGAATTAGAAGATAGTGTTATTCAGTCGATGTTTACCCTCTATCCATTCAAATATTAGGGGCAGCTATGAGCATGTGGCCATGGTGTAATGTTCCGAGAACATTGTGAAAACATAATTTTAACAACAACAGAAATGACCTAAAACTAAAGAAAATTTTGTTTCTGAATTAATAGAAAAAGGAATTTGTTTAAATCAAGAAGTGTTTAGTTGTAGAGTTTATCTTTGAGTTTATTTTTAATTAACTAACACGTTTTCGATAATACTTCAGAAAACGACGATCCCTCGCACAGAATGATGGTAGTTACCTGCTGTATTGTTATTGCGACTCTTCTCAAAAGCCAAATACTTGCAGGAAATGCTTTGTCCATAAGCCCACGAGGAGTTTTGTTACTTCAACAAAAACCACCAAGACTCAATAACGTGCGGAACCCATATGACGTCATAGCTGTTTCTCGAAGGCAGACAGAGCAGATCCCAGAATACACATCAGATGAATCAGAACCAGAACCTTCTTGTGCCCAATTACGTGTTATGTGGGATCATATGCGTCGAATGGCCCTTCACAGAGAAATAACCAACGAAGTTCCAATGTTTCCTTTCACGTTTCCTAGAGGCTTCTTCAGTTACATCTTGAGCCACCCGAGCCTTTCTGGGAACCACGGTTTTCAGTTTCCGATTGGGCAGTTTTCTTCTTCGAATGAAAACAATTTAGAAAAGGCTTCCAGAAGTTCAGGCACAGATCAGCAGGAAAAACTTTCAACAGGAAAAGACAATTCACCCAGAACCTCTGACATAGTTTCAAGTCATAACCACCATAACGATAACCAGTTTTACTTTGATGACGAAATCGAAAAACACCAGTCACAAAGTCAGATCAGCCCCGTGAATCCTCTGGGTACCTTTGTTGATGTTCCTCAGCTACAAAAATCTTTAGGTATATTTGGGACTGTTCATCAGAAACCACAGGAAAAAACATTTTTAGAAGAGCAGCAACATCTAGGAAAGCTATCTAAACAGTTTCATGAGAAAGGAGAATTTGGGTCTTTACAATTAAGCACAGAGAATTTGGACAGAGGTTTCGGTACCTTTGGAGATATTACATCTAACTTGGACCAATCGAGTAAAAGCCAAAACATTTATGATTTAGGAAGTGTCCTGGGTGACAGATTTCCCATACAACAGCAGATTTTGGCTACCTATGATCCTGAAGAGGCAAAGAAAGAGATCGACAGTGAAGAAGCATACAGTGGTGCTGCAAACCTAATGGTATGTGTAAGAAATACTGTTACCTCTAAATACCTTTTAGATCACTTTAACCTAGTGATAGATATAAGAAACACGATTACCTCTTAATACGTTTTGATATCACTTTAACCTAATAGTAGGTATAATAATTACTATTACTTCTTAATAACGTTTGAGATCACTTTAACCTAATGGTAGGTATAATAATTACTATTGCCTCTTAATAACGTTTGAGATCACTTTAACCTAATGGTAGGTATAATAGTTACTATTGCCTCTTAATACCGTTTGAGATCACTTTAACATAATGGTAGGTATAATAAATACTATTACCTCATAATACCTTTGGAGTTCACCTTAATCTAATGGTAAATAAAATAAATACTATTACCTTTTAATATCTTTAGAGCTCACTTTTTTCTTTTTGATTGGCTTATACAGTTTTCAAATTCACATTAAACAACATAAACTGGAAACCGTAGTTTTTTAGAATTAATACCAGTTTCGTTTGGGAACCTTCACCCAAAATAGCTTTTTTCTACGATACGTTCAATTTGTGTATATACATTAGTGGAACTGCTTCAAAATGTTTTCTAAAAGGAAAATATATACATATATGCAAATGTGTTAGCGTTTACAAAAGCTAAGCATTTTTCAATATAAGCGAGGGGAAATATACTCTCTTACATTGAATGATAAAGTGTTTACCTCCTCCAATATAAGATAAAATGTAGCTTTGAACTGACATGAATGACAAAGATTATTCAGATTTAAAATACTTATAACACGGATAATCTTCATCCTTGTGTATATTTATTTATCCATTTCAAATGAATTAGGTTTGTTCATGCCGTAGAAAAAAAAAACAGGTTGTAAGAAATACCTGCACGAGGGGATACGTTTTGTTGTTGTTGTTTTTTTTCATACTGTGACAAATGTTTTCATCTTTAACAATTGGCCCAGCATGGTCAGATGGGTTAAGGCGTTTCACTCCCCGTCGCACCAAACATGCTCGCCCTTTCAGCCATGGGAGCGTTATAATGTGACGGTCATTCCCACTATTCGTTGGTAAAAGAGTAGCCCAAGAGTTGGCAGTTGGTGGTGATGGCTAGCTTCCTTCCCTCTAACCTTACACTGCTAAATTAGGGACGGCTAGCGCAGATAGCCCTCGTGTAGCTTTACGCGAAATTAAAAAAAAAAACTAACAATTTCTTTGTGATGTTTACTTTTACGTTTGAATATTAAAATAACTATTTCTATTTTTTGCCATTTTCAAGCACTTAACTGAACGCAGCTAGATGGCAGAACCAGAGGAACATGGTAAACTACAAGTTTACGTAACTGAATAAAACTAGGTAACTCTGTGTGTGTGTGTGTGTGTGTGTTTGTTTTTGAAGTTCGTGCAAAGTTACATGATGGCTATCCACGCTACCCGTTCCAAGTTAGCAGTGTAAGGCTAAAGGGAAGGCAGTTAGCCATTACCGCTCACCGCCAACTTTTGGGTTACTATTTTATCAAAGAACAATGGGATTGACCGTCACACTATAACGCCCCCACGGGTGAAAAGACGGACATGTTTGGTGTGGCGGAAATTCTAACCCGGGACTCTCAGATTAAAAGTCGAGAGCCCTAACCACCTGGCCATGCCGGGCGTAATTCTGTGAATACGATTTGCGATAATAAACATTTTATAAAATAAGCTGTATGTTTAAAAAAGACTGCCTAAAATCCAAGTATATTCATGTTATCAGATAAAATCATTTCAACTGAGGACCTTCAAGACTCTCGATGGCTCTCTTGAAGATTTGCAACGCTAAGTTTCGGGTCTCGATCCCTATAGCGAAAAATAAAATTCAAGGTAGCCATACGTCAAAAACAATTGACTTCATGTTATTGGTTTAAAGTAACATCAACCACATCTAAACTAAATCAGCTGTACATAATGAACCGTTATTTCAACATACTTCATTTAGGTGACAAGTTATTAAACTATTGTCATTAATTAGAACATAACTGTATTTTTATCTCAACTTGAAAAGACCGAATGTTCTTTTGTACATGTTTTACTTAGTGAAAAATTACATGACTCTTACTAATCCTGAAATTGTATAAATCTTACCTTTAGATCAAAGGATTGGGCAACTTCCTCTTCAAAGAGTTGTTAGGTGTATATTATTAACTTACGTTATTAAGCATCATTGTTAGTTAAATATCAACCAAAGTCGCATAATTTTTCTATCTATCATGAACCCCTTCAGTTTTGTTTGTTTCGCGTCATGTTGTTATAAAATTGCGCTACGCACTTTCGGCTTTTGAGTGTATTAAAAAAATGTCAGTCAAACTCTATTATTTGATTAGAGTAGCCCAAAGATTCATGGCCATTGGCTGTTCTCTCTGGCTTATCTGTTCAAAATTAAATACAGCTAGGTTTGCACTTTTGGTTGTCCAATTTTATGCATAACTCCATGTAGGCTATCTGCCCTGGTCGATCGTAAGTGATAGATTAGAAGGAAGGCAACCCTTTGGATACTCTTTGCCAATAAACAGTAGAATTGATCTCAAATCATAGCGGCTGAAAAGGTAAGCATATTATGTGATGGGATAACACTTGCGTGGCTTTATTACAAACAAACAAATTCAGTTTATTTGGATATTGAATACCAGTAAAAATAATGTGATATGCGTGTAAAGAACATTCTAGAAATCTTAACAAGATTTAGTTCAATAAACTTGTAATTTTATGTCTGACAAAGAGCAAATTATAAACGATATGATGGCTTTCACTACATCTCTTATTTAGAAGAATAATACCACAGCAATAATTAAAAATGTTTTCGTCCAAGAATGTTTGGAAATTTGCGAATTCCATCATCAGAGACAAACAATAAGATACACCGATAAAAGAAGTAAACAGTACAATATATTATGTTAATACATATCTTATGAGTATATTATTGAAAAAGATGTACACTAGTAATTACGATGTTCTACAATACAAAATTAGCAAAAGTTTCCTGTGTAAAATAGGGGACTTTAAAAAAGAATTGAGAATGTTATTCCGTGTACGATGCTCATTTGAAACCAATAAACTGCACTAAAATTGGTGACTTAATTAATTTGAAGCTAGAAACGCTTTAAATTAGTTCTTGTGTTTTCCTCATTTGCTTCTTAATTCAACTCCATTTTCTGTGTAAGTCGTTTACTAGTTGTTTAACATTATAGAATAAATTGTTAGGGAGTTCACACGTGTGACAGTTAAATATAATTAAATCAAACTGGAAAGACTGCAACGAGGATGAACTTCTAATGGTAATTACTTATCAAATATATTGTATTTGTAAGAGAAATAAATGCAGTTTGAGACTCATAACGTAGGTAAAATAATATCTAGAGTTATATGTGGACTATCTTCTTTTTTTTTACGTTAATTTCTGGCTCCGGTAGCATGATCAAAAACTCACAAGTAAATGTATTTTAACATGGATAAATTTTCGTGTAAAATTTCACGTGAAAGTAAATGCAGTTAGATACATTTAAATGTTTAAAAATATATTGAAAACACCGGCGTGTTTTGGTGGTCGTAAATACATAATATGGAAAGGAACAAGGTGACACTTTCCGTGAAGTGATTCCAGACGCAAGAGAATTACATTAATAAATTAAATTAAATCACAGAGAATGATTAAGCTGTGTTTCATAAACTGCCCGAGAGTGGTCTAGTATTTGACGTGTCGGGCTATCTTTAGCTATCTTTTTACATTGTCACAGTAATAAACGTAGCTAGTTGATACTATTTGCAAGAAATAACAGCTGGTAGCGTGTTAGAATGTGGTTTATTCTTGGTTAATGTAATTTTCTGAATGAGCTTTAGAAATGAAATAGGATAAATGGTTGATCTTCTTGACAAATTAACCCTACTTTTATAATTAAAATGATTTACGTCACTTTCGCAAGCGACATGCAAATTAATTTTTATTCTATAAGCGAGATTATAACGTGCCATTGAATTCTGTTAGTGACTTTTGGGAAAAGTTTAAAAGTTAGTAATTTATTCTATTGACTTTGTGTTTTAGCTAATGATAACTTTACTAAGCGTTTGCTAGCCAGCACACTAATTCTTAGAGCCACGAACTAAGTTCACTCGCCCAGACAAAATCTCAGTTAATGAAACATCGTGTTAAAATATGATAATTTGTAGGTAGTTCAAAACACTATAATGGAATAAAAGTTAATTACGAATAAACAAACTTTTTTTTTACCAACGAGCCTCCTTTCTCAAAAATATTGATCACGTTTTATAATACTTTGATGGACTTCTTTTTTATTTTTTTTAGACAGAACCTTAGTAACAAAAGGCTTAAATAAAATCTTAATTAAGCCTTACAAAGCGGCTTAGAACTTAGAATAATTTCATTTCTTAATCGATCGACGGGCATATTTATCCGAAAAGGAAATCATTAAGGAAGGAAAATGAAAGGGGATAATGTAATACCATTTATTCTGTTTAACAATTGATTTTATTATTTAATTGTTTTTTCTCTCGTTTTTAAGAAGTATTATTTGTCACATATTATTTTTAAGAAATATTATTTGTAGTTATTGCTTTATATTTATGAATGTAAAACGAAAATAAAATGTATTTTAATGTGCATATTTATAGAAATGTAACAGAGACTAGATTTGCACGGTGTTAAGAAACAACGATACAAATTATATTCTAAAGACGTATGGTATGGGTATTAAAACTTTAATTAAAATAAAGTACAGAACAACGTTTTGACCTTCTTAGGTCATCTTCAAGGTAACGAAAATTACTTTTAAATAAAGAAAGGGAGAAGAAGTTAACATGCTATTATATCGACGGACGTCTTTGTCAAGGTTACGTAAACTGATGAAATATGGATGGCTTATAAATAGTGTTCAAAACAATTCATCCGGGTAACCTCTTGTCATCACGTATGTCAATCAGTAAATTTGGCCCGGCATGGCCAAGTGGTTAAGGCGTTCGACTTGTAATCTGAGGGTCGCGGTTTTGAATCCCCATCGCACCAAACGTGCCCTTTCAGCCGTGGGAGCGTTATAATGTGACGGTCAGTCCCGCTATTCCTTGGTAAAAAAGTAGCTCAAGAGTTGGCGGTTGGTAGTGATGATTAGCTGCCTTCCCTCTAGTTTTACACCGCTAAATTAGGGACGGCTAGCGCAAATAGCCCTCGTGTAGCTTTGCGCGAAATTCAAAAACAAACAAACAATCAGTAAATTGTAATGATTAATGTCGGAGCATTGCATACGTTACTTGCTCATTGAATCGTACTAAGAAACGTGGTCATGTAGCATACGTTACTCACTGCGATTCTTTTGAATATTGGTTATAAACCAGTTTCATTCTCTATCAGTTTACTCATTTTTGTATTATATTGTACTCTGACGATAATTGAATTTGAAATAACGGTATAATAAAGTATTAATTTTTTATGAAGTTAAAATTCATTTCTAATAATTCATTTCAATTAGTACATAACATGTAAAATGTCTCCAAATGTTTAAATAATGACCTCTGTCAATAATTTGTTTTTACTCATCTCGTCAATAATGTTTATTGTGTTCAGTGTTGTTAGCCTCTTTCCCTCCCCCTAGTGGCGCAGTAGCTTGTCTGCAGACTTTCACTGACAGAAACCGGTGTTTTGGATACCCGTAAAGGACAGAGCACAGATAGCTCATTGTGTTGCTCTTTGCTTAACTATATTATGCTCATTAACTTCAGTGCTACTAGCACGATAATGAAAAAAGTAACTTAACATTCTTGCTTAAACCCAACTTTATACTCGAAAAGCCTAAAACTAGATCGTCTGTAGGTTATACAGTATCTTATTGATATTTAGAAAACGCATATTCAAAGTTATTTACAGATTGAGATGTATGGCCGAGGTATTGGCCGAGCGCGTTAGGCGTGCGACTCGTAATCCGAGGGTCGCGGGTTCGCATCCCAGTCGCGCTAAACATGCTCGCCCTTTCAGCCGTGGGGGCGTTATAATGTGACAGTCAATCCCACTATTCGTTGGTACAAGAGTAGCCCAAGACTTGACGGTGGGTGGTGATGACTAGCTGCCTTCCCTCTAGTCTTACACTGCAAAAGTAGGAACGACTCAGGTTTCTCCTCCTGGGTGGGGGTTGTGCAGTAGGCTAACAATCTGCTCACTTAAAAAACCAGCCTGTTAATGAATCCGCAAGCGATTGCGGCCCTATGTTCCTTCATGGAATCGAGTGGTAAAAATAATAATAATCAGATGGATTTTTGTTGGGTCAGCTGCTGTGTTTTAAAAGAACAGAAATAAAAAGTTTATTCACGTGCAACAAAATAAAACAGAAGCATAAAACATAGTCTGTGAAAAGAAAATATATAAAAACAACTTGAAATAAATAAATTAGCTAATGGCTTTTGATAATCACTACTGCCAATTAATTTTATACAAAAACAAGTTTTAGTTATGTTTTTACGTTTAAACACGTATTGTATGATTTTTAAAAGTTTAACTTAAATTTTCTCTGTTTTCTCTCTATCATGGGGTAATTTGTTTCATATTTTCACTCCTACATAACTTATTGATTGTCGACTTATATAATTGTTTTGAAATATTGATATATTCAATCGGGATTAATCTCTGTTTCGTAACTACGAATTTCTTTATTTTTTTATAGGTTTAAAAATCTATATCAGTCGAAATAACTATTTTTTGTGTCTAAACTAATATTGGTTACGTCTACCTAATTACTGTTATGCAAAGACATATTCTACCAAATTGTTCTTATGATAATAATTAAATATAATTATATTACCAAAACTAGCTTTCCGCTTCAAGACGTAATGTAGGAAATGTAAAACCTTTAACGAATCGCAAAGAACGAGATAACACAAACGTAGTTCGTTAATGAAATTACGAATTTTAAGTGACAAGGGCTTTGACAAGTTGCTGTAGAACCTTGAAACTTCACAATATTTCATTAAAGCACTGGTTCACACGCGTACCAGAAGTGAACAGAACGTCACGCTTGAGAAAAGTTTTGAATGTGGCTGATTTTGCTTGCAACGTTAGTTGGTAAGCAGGCACAGAGAGAGACGTATAAAATGGCATTAAACATGGCAATGTGCCTTTGAATTACTTTGGCACTGAAAGCTAAAATTTCCCTTTCCCTTATGTCATTTCATTCAAAGACTTGTCCACATGTAGTACCAAGTTAATGATGTTTTGACGTACGCAAAAGATTTAACTGTTAATCAAACTGGATCATTGAAAAACTAAAGACTGCGAGAAACACGCAGCACGACTCCGTCTAATAGAAACACTGGCGTCCGAAATACAGTCTTTTGTGTTAATTCCTCTAAACTGTTCGAAACTTTCTACAGTCTTCTTGAGAAATTGGAAGGCGTTTTCTGTGGTTCGTATGTATGAATGTCACAACAATTTATCCATAGAAAGTTTTGGATGGCACGCTTTTTGACGCAAATGAAGCAAACTTCATGACTTTGAACTTAAGGTTTTAAATATATAAAGGAAAACCGCTTTGTAAGATCAAGACCTCGCTTGCAAATACAACGGGAAAACAAATACAGCTGTTTTAATGGAAATGCAAACCTTCAACGTTTAATCTTGCTTTTTCTGAGTTACTTGAAAGTCTCAGCAATGACGTACTTATAAGAAAATCAACTAAATAATTTTACAGTAATTATTACAATTGTTTGTAGTTATTAATGGCAAGTTCGAACATTTTTTTCCAAACTATACATCTCTATGTAGATTTGCGGAAGAATATTTTAATGAAAGAAGGAACGATAAAATTAAGTTTAACTTGCAGGTTTTCTTATTTATATTAATCAATAATTTCGTCCATAAATTTGGAGTTTTATGAGGAGAGTCACTTGATATTAAAAAGAAACTTCTTAGAAAAGTAACTTCTAATATAATAACGATATGCTAATAGTTCTTTATTTTAAAAAGATTGAAGACTTACGTCCATAAAAAGGTAACTTTTCTTACAGTATAATCTTTACATTTGTATTGCATGATCATTTCTCTCTATACTGTATCATGACACCATTGATACAAGTAGTCTTGCGGAAGGTCTCGGCGAAAAATTAATAACAAGGAAATTATCCTAACTTTTTTACTATACTGTAGTGGACATACAATTGGCCTATGCCCTTATACTACTGATTCATGAACTGGAGCTCTGGGACCACTGAAAAATCACGATATAAATGTAGAATGGCACTAGCATATATAAAATTATTTACTTCCAAAGGTTTGTTTATTTGATGTCAAGCACAAAGCTACACAAAACCCTGCCCAACGCAGGTATCGAAGCTCGATATAAACTTTCAGGCATAACGCTGACCCACCGCGCGGGCTATTCCGAAGGGACTCTGGCATCTGAAACAAAATGAAATGATTGTAAAGAGAAGATAATAGATACCATTAGCCTATATGAAAATACGTTACTCAATGTCAGTAAGTTCATCATGTTGGAGTTCTCATTCAAAATGTCTAATTTCATGGGAAATACTGTAAGTTGCTCCATGTCTGTGGGTTCATCTTGTTGGAGTTCTCAATCAGTATACTTAATAACATGAGAAACGCTGTATTTACTTCGTACTGTGGGCTCAGTATGTAGAAGTCCTCCGTCAAGATGTCTAATGTCAATGGAAATACTATAAGTTGCTCCGTACTATGGGCTCATCAGGTGGGAGTTCTCAGTCAAGACGTTTAATGTCAATGGATATACTATAAGTTGCTCCGTACTATGGGCTCATCAGGTGGGAGTTCTCAGTCAAGACGTTTAATGTCAATGGATATACTATAAGTTGCTCCGTACTATGGGCTCATCAGGTGGGAGTTCTCAGTCAAGACGTTTAATGTTGCTGGAAGTCCTTGAGCTAAAAAATATTTAGGAACCAATGCTCTATCCTAGAATATTAATCTACGTTTGTGCCTTCCATTTTATCCCATCTTCGTACTTCTTTACCAGCAGTATTATATCTATGTATTTTATTCATATTTATATACCGAATTTATGGAGAAACCATTTTTTTACCTTTTACTTATTTGTTTTTATTGTGTATCTAGAATGTATGTTAAAAGGAATGTTTACCTTTCAAAACTTCGCTTATACCATGTTATATCACTATCTTAAAGTTTTCATACGTGCCATACTATAAAGAAAACAAGAAATTGTAATTTACTTTATGTTGGCATTTTTGTTTGTAATCACTAATCTACTGTTAGTGTGCACTATAGGCAACTGTGCGATTTCTTTAAAAAAAAAAAATGTTATTCTTTAAAAGTATTTTTATGTATCTCCGTGTCTTTCAGATATGTAAGTATATTAAGTAGTACTAGCACGTGAACGTCAACAATTATGTCGAGTTAGAACATTGATCAGTACTGGATGAAGTTAGAGTAGGTAGGTTTGGAAACTCCAACTGTATTGGATTTATAAAGTTATGGCAGGTGTTGTAACCCGAACTGCATGAGATTTTTCTAGTTGTCAGTATTTTTCAAATGTGGAATACTGATGATCTTAAATTATTGCTTCAATCAAAGTATTGTTGTTGTTTTCTAATTTCTTCTTGTTTCTTTAATGCGAATCATAACAATTATATTTGAACCTAAGTAGCTTTGAATTCATTCACAACATGCACATTTGAAAGTAACCTACTTAAAAGCACAATATAAAGAATAAATTTAATATAAATAGCTAGTCACAGCTGCCCATTATAATCATTATTCTATAAACAGTTTTTAAAAAACGTTGTTTACATACTCAGTTACTGATTCTGTCGTTTTTGCATTTTTTCTATCACAACGAAAATTTGGTTTCTCTATGATTCTTCTAAAACATGATGAAGTACTGTTCAAAAAGAATTTTTTCGAATACATTTCCAACCAAATGTTTTTTTCTTATTTTATTATTTTAATAAAATATTTTAATTGTTAAAGTTACATATAAGGCTTGATAAAAATTAATACTATCGAAAGTATTATTGGGATATTCTATCTAATTGAAAATGTTGCTTTTTCATATTTAACGTAACATCCCAACTGTCCACAATGGGTTTACAGACAGTATTTGTTTGAAGTATTCAAATAATACATAAGTTGAAACATACTCCTCTGTAAGGACGAGAGTGTAGGACTTGTACTGTGGTTACAACTATTTTCTCCATCGTTGGTCGTGCTTAATATGTCAATAGTTATAATTACACTCTGTTGTTTCCATTGTAATAAGCCTTAGCAGAAGATGAACCTTCCAAAGATCAGTAAGAGATACTGAAATAAGTCTTGGAACAAACATCTTGATAATCAAAACTTTCCAAAGACCCTGCACATTACGACAAACCAGATCAAAGGCACAAAATTAAATTGGATATGCATGTGATGCCTTGAGAGTTAAGGCCCGGTATGGGCAGGTGGTTAAAGCAGTCGACTCGTAATCTGAATGGGGGTTCGAATCCCCATCACACCAAACATGCTTCCCTTTTCAGCCGTGAGAGGGTTACAATGTGACTGTCAATCCCACTATTCGTTGGTAAAAGAGTAGCCCAAGAGTTGGCAGTGGGTGATGACTAGCTGCCTTCCATCTAGGCTTACACTTCTAAATTAGGGACGGCTAGCGCAGATATCCTTCGTATAGTTTTGCGCGAAATTCAAAACAAACCATACCTTTAGAGTTAAGTTGTTATACGGAATTATTGTGATTCTAGTGTCTTTGGGCATCCTTTTAAAAAACACAACCGTTAATTTTGAAATGCAGTTAGAATCTTATTAAGGTGTTTCCACACCCTTTACGAAAAAAGAGCTGTTGATACTTTTCAGCTGTTGGTAATTCTTCTCAAGGAAACAATTGTTGATTTAGAGATATAGATGGGATCCTGTGAATTTTTTGGCACGATTTCGTCAACTCAAATTGTTCTTCATATCCTGTTAACGATAGCAGGAGACATGCCTAGATTTGTGGTAATAGTTTCCATTTGGGAATGAAAGCATTTGTTTGTGGGTTGGTTTGGGGTGTTGTTTTAAAACTGTTGTTACTCTAAACTAAACACTTCTGTGGGAGGTGTTCCACTTCTGCGGAGAACATTAAGTGCTCCCGTTTACGAAATGTTCTGTCCTTTAGCCTTATATTGTTTAAAAGTATCGCTGTATGAATACTTTCTTTGGAAATATTTCTTATAGAAAAATATATTTTCTATATTCATAGCTAAATATATATGTGTAATATTTATGTAGTACTCAGATTATGGCGTTTGTTTTACCTTCTATTTCCATATAAATTGACATATAAATCGAGTATATTGCCTGTATTTCATACAGATATTCGGTAATTAAGTCTTAATGAAGGAAAATTTAAATAATTACATTTTAATCACTAGTTAAATAATGTTGATTGGAATTCTTTTTAATGTATTAAGAATGATCAAACTGTAATAGACTAATTTATTCAGAATGCTATATATATATTTAAAACTATTTTTGTGTTTGTACTTAATTCTAAAACTACATACCTGTTTACAACTAACATTCCGAAGTGCTTCAATGACGGCATACGAACATGGTTACTTCTTAGCAAACAAATTAATTATATGTTGGTGGTTTCAGCTAGTGTCGTTCGATGTGACAACTGAAAATCTCAATATCTATGGTCAAATTTTTAGTTTCATATTCACTTATTTGCTTTTTGATCCGGCGTCGGGTGTGTTTGGTCTTCAGAAACAAAAGCCCCTCAGTGGCACGGCGGTATGTCTGCAGACTTATAACACTGGAAACAAGGTTTCGATAATCCGCGGTGGACGGAGCACAGATAGGCCATTGTGTAACTTTGTGCTGGACTTCAAGGAAAGAAACAACCAGAAATAAAATGTTTGTTTTTGTTTAAGCGAAAAGCCACCGCAAAAATAAATCCCCAAAAATTGTATTGCTATAAACAACAGGGAAAGTAAATATAAGATGTGACATAAACAATAACATTTCTGAAATAAACTTTTGTAACTTCACGAATGTCTGGAAAGAGTGTCGTGTCTATCAAGATAATGGAATTTTAATTCAGTTACTAAGTTAAATTGAGTGGTTATAAACGAAACGTTAATGAGTGAGTAACGTGAATATTTGAAGTATGCGTTTTTTGTTCGGAAGCGAAAACTTGGGGTAGTTTACTATTGGTTCAGTGCAGAGAAATGAAAGTCTTAAATATTTTGGTTCGATTCAGTAAAAAATAAAAATTAAACATTCGGGCTTCTTTCGGTGAAATGAAACTAAGACATCTGAGTTGGATTCGTTTAATTCTACGACCAGTTCATTGATTAACCCACTATATTGTAATTTAAATGGCTGAATTTCATACAGGCTCAATTAGGCATAAACACATTTTTGTTCTGTCATATTTTATTGGTCTAAACAGTCTCGTGCTACTAATATATGAGTATAGACACATTTAGGCGGATTTTATTTATATAAATAATAACATTTATAAAATTCATTTCAAAAAATGCTTTCTATACTTTGAGAGATTGAAGAACGAAGTTTAGTCTGCTTTAATATTCGAAACAGAGCATTTGGAATATCTAAGTATTTTCTTAATTTATTTTAAAATAATTATAGCACCGTTTGGCTGATCCACTTTCAGACCAGTAGTTTTCATCCAAGCTAATATAGTAAATCATAACATACTTTTAACGTACAACGAAGCAATTTTTCGGTCTGTTTCTCCTGATTTTACACCTGTCAACATTGAAACAATTTGATAGTCAAGTTGTTTAAATTAAAAATTTAATTTCATATCTTCTCATCTGAATGCTAATTCTGCTGGCAAAGATAATGCAAGAATAAATTCAAATAAGATTTCACTGGTGTTTTCATCTTGTTCAGAGAATTCAGTTTATTGTGATGAGAACTTACCACTAAGTTGTATTACGTTATTAAGTCCTAGTTAACAAAACTATGTGCTCTGATGTGTGTAATGTGCTAAACAGAGAAGAAATAACTTGTTTGTTTTTCAATTTTGCATAAACTACTCCGTGGCTATCTGTGCTAGACGTTCCTAATTTTGAAGTGATAGACTAGAGGGAAGGCAGCTGGTAACACCACTTACCACCCACTTGAGTTGCTCTTTACCAATGAATTGTAGGATTTTCTGTCACAATATAACGTCTCCACAGCTGAAACTTGAGCACGTTTGAAAAGGGGATTCGAACCGACGATCCTCAGATTCCAAATAGAATGCCCTAACTAGCAGGTCATGCTAGACCAGAGAAATAACAGCGTATTAGCCGGGCGTACAAACATGTTTAATCAAATCTAAAAGTTACAGAACTGGTTGATGCTCAGAACCTTAGAATCCATGTATTCCTATGGATCAGAGGTAAGTTTACGGATTTACAACGCTAAACTTCTGGGTTACTTTCTTAATGGCGGACAGTGAAGACAGCCTATCGTGTCGTTTTGTGATGAAAAACAGAATATCACTCATTAACTTGTGTCTTAAATTCAACCTTTCTGTTTTAAATGGCTGCTGGTAACACATTTGGTTGTCTCAAGATAACCATTATAATCAAATGTGTTTAGAGTTCAATCTCTTTTTCTTTTTTTAAATGACTCCTGTAGTCTCAAAAGAAACTGAACATCGAAATGTACCTTGAATTAAACCCTTTTCATTTTCAAGTATCACACTGTGTCTTGAAATTGACGACTTACGTATCTGAAAAACTTTCAAAAGCAGTTTTTGAAGAATAATACAACGTAACCATATTCACACGATCATTGTTTTGGCTTATTTTAACATCTGATGAAGTTTTGCAAAAAGTAAGAAAAAAGTAACTCAACTCTTTGTTTTGTATGACTCCTGGTGGTCTCCTTGTCATAACTGCTATCGACATCTGTGCATCTAACAGCTAGAATGAAGCAACAGTAATGAAACAATACTTTCACTTATTTAGACTTATTCACAGGTAAATCTTATATAGTTCTGTCAATTAATCAATCGTAAATTGAAACTAAATGCATTATATTTTTATACTATAATACATGTAACTAAAGTAAATTAGAAATGGAATTTTGACCCTGAACCCATATTTATGAACACGTGAACGAAATTCTTATTTCAGTTATTCTTAGGTTTCAGGTATATATTTCCGTAATTTTGAACTACTCGCCAGAGGATGAGCAGTCAACAAGCAGTATCCGCCCCAAAAGAGATGTGTCTGGTTATTTCAACCGAATAAACATTTTGTTGTTTCTTTAGACCTTTATAATTGGTCCACAACCATAAATAATTTGGTCCCTAGTTCAGCACTTTAACCACCAGGCTTACATCGCCATGAAAAACATAATTTAAATGCATTCCTGGAAAACAAATACGGTATTATTTATCATTCTTTTTTACCAGCTAATTAACACCTGCTGAACGAAAGTCGTGTCCACCAGCCTGCTTAACACATTTTCTAACCCTCATACATCCTTATGTAAGATTGAAACTTGTACTTCTTCAAATTGTTATAACAAAGAAAATATACACACACACATTCGGTACTGGGTTTTTTGGTAGGTCAGGTACATTTTCCAAGTATTTTTCCCTAAAAAAAGAAAATTAGTCTTGCATCTTCAGGTTGAAATTCGCGACACAATCCCACTCAGTAACTATAGATATATCCAGTTTGTTTTCTTCAGAAATCTGGCAACAAGCGTTATCGACGCTAGGCATTCCTAATTTTGAGCTGATAGGAAGGTAACTAACTAATCAATAGAACAAACCGCCAACCCTTTACCTACTGTAATCGAATGGTGAGTTTTGACTGTCATTATTTTGTAATTCCCCCAAGGTTAGGATTGTGTTTTGGCTGCAAAGAGACGCGAAACACAGATCATGGGATTAACATCCCGGCAAGCTAATTATTAAATTAAACTTGATCTAAGCTTTTCAAAATCTCAAAATATTTAAATTGTTCTTTTTACTCTGAATAAATTAAATAATATTATTTTTGTTATATAAATGAAGGAAAAAAACCCGTCGAGAATCCTAATAGCACCCCTGTATATCCAATGTTCTTGTAACTGTGGGCTTTAGAACTTTGGAACATTTAAGAAATAATCTCAACATAAGATTTATTGTAATATTTACGCAACTATAATACATAATAAACTACCCTACTTTCTCTAATAAATAATGTACATTAAAAGAGGTTAATAGTTTACTTTAATTCAGACCTAAAACAGCAATCAAAGTTATTACGATTTACCCTTCGTATTTGTATACTAAATTTTCTTCAGCTTATTTTCATCTTTTCTTTATAAAGATTTTTTTTTCAAGTTTAAGCCTATGTTTCCTAGCCATCTTAATTGTGTTTGCTTTCCTTTCATTCAATTATTTTTTATGAAGAAACTTCGTTAATTGGGAAACATAAATCAGTTTTTTAACTTTCTTATTTATAATGTCTTTACATTAATGTCATATCTCTGCTTCACGAAATGTCATTTTCAGTGGATGTCTAGGATACATTTGTTTTAATTGTTTTTTTTTCAAGATTAAGTATTCTGGCTTATAATTCCTATCTCTTTCAGTTTTCTAGTTTATTTAGGTTTTAATAGTTCTTTTAATTATATTTCGTTTGAATCGATACATTTTTATTATTACCTTATGTCTATTCGTTTGTGTATTGCTTGCTTTCTTAAAGATTGTGGAACAAAGTAGAAAATAGTTACAAAGGTTTAGTAATTAGTTGTTCCGAAGGCCTTTCAAAAAGGAATCATTGCAATATTTCACTAGAATTTTACATTTAGCATCAAATTTCTTCTTTTTAAATTGTTTGTAAATGTATTCTTCAAACTATTAGAGATTAAATTTCATATCTCAAGAAAATCGTTTTTTCTTAAAATTTATGAGTATATTGAATCTTTTTCAATTATTCTTGTTTCACAGGATTTTCCCACATAAAATAACTCAGCTATAATTGATTGTTTGGATATTATGCAAAAACTTGAACACAAAGAAATGCACACTGTTGTAATTATAATATGAGTAGAAAAAATTGGTTTGTTTAATATATTGTTTTTGTTCACCAGGAATCGTGTAATGCGGTGAAAGGTAACTTATGCCGAACCGATGACGACTGTTCCTGTTTCAACAACGTTCTTCAGTGTGTAGCCGCCAGATGTAAACTTCAACAGTCTCGTTCCCAAGGGCGTAAGTTTAATTTTGGTTGATTGCTTATAACTTTACTCAAAACTGCTTGAGGGTTATTTGCGCTAGCCAACAATAGCTTAGCAGTGAAAAAAGCTAAGAGGTAAAGCAGCTAGTCAACGACACCCATCACCAGCTCTTAGGTTACTATTTTACCATCGAATAGTGGGATTGATTGCTACACTGTGACCTCCTCACCGCTGACAAATTGAGCATGTTCGACGACGAGCCCCTGACTAATGACTCTCAGTGTACTAGTTACGTTTCTTAGCCACCAGGCCATGCCTGGCCCGTAAGTTTGATAATTAATTGCCGAAAATTTACTACTAATAACTCAAACGACAATATGAAAAGTATATTCTTTTTTTACAGTTTTCTGAAATAATATTTTTGATAAGATAAGGCTTAAAAAAATAAATAATTTGAGGTTAGTAAAGAAACATTTTATTTATTCATCTGAGGTTTCACTTTATTTGGAGTTAGTATATCTTTCACAAAACGTTATGAATAATTTTCTTTTAAAAAACATTCAAATTTTGTTTGTAGTTAAACACAAAGCTGCACAATGGGCTATCTGTGCTCTTCCAATCACAGGAGTCGAAATTCAGGTTTTAGCATTGTAAGTACGCAGGCATGCCGCTGTGCCACTAGGGGCCTTTTTAATTTAGAAACATCTGGGTTTAATCTAACGTATAATTAACGGAACTTAGCTATAACAAGTTGCGCTAATGTTAGTTACTCAATAAAATATGGCTCAGGTTTTGTGTGCCATTTTAATTCACTGTTTTAAGCTTGAAATCAAGTGTAGCTTATTAAAAATTTCTTTTTTCTCGTGAAATACAAGCAATTACATTCGTCGTAAGTGATATGCAAACGTTATGTAGTTACTATAATAAAAATGTTTGAAGTTTGTAAAATAACTTTCGAATAGTTTCATTAAAAGAATTACACAATATTGTTAATAATTTGCCCGAAATTTTAACAACAGTTACTAATGAATGTTTAAAGACTTTCCCCCAGTGGCACAGCGACGTGTCTGCAGACTCACACCGCTAGAAACCGAGTTTCGATACCCGTGATGGGCAGAGTGCAAATATCCCTTTGTGTAGCTCTGTGCTTAATTCCAAAACAATCAATCAAGTTTAGAGATGTCTCACGAGCTCCTACTTGTCTCTGTTTTCCTTTTACAATATATAAGATGAATTAAACATTTTTGATGACAGGTGAAATAAGCATTAATGTTTAAGATACGTATTTTCGAATTCATAGTGTTATTCATTATACGACCTTATATATATTAAAATGCTGTATTAAAATTGGATAGATGTCAGTGCAGCTCTTCTCTCGAGATCAAGTCGCAGTGAACACATACCTCGAATGTGACATGCGTTTCATGTGTAAACTTGGCTTTGTTTATGTAGCTTGTTTTGGTGTCTGAAAACAGCTTACTTTTCTTATAATACAGGGAATATTTTAGTTAATATTCAAAAGATAACTAGTTTGTTTAACCTTCTGAATTTAGAACTTTAACGTTAACTTAGCTTTTGTCACTATTGTGTTTTTTGTAAATTATTTTTTGTTTGTTGGATTATGAATTTTCGCACAAAGCCACACGAAGGCTATCTACGCTAGCCGTCCCTAATTTAGCAGTGTAAGACTAGAGGGAAGGCAGCTAGTCACCACCACCCACTGCCAACTCTTGGGCTACTCTTTTACCAACGAACAGTGGGTCTGACCGTCACATTATAACGCCCTACGGCTGAAAGGGCGAGCATGTTTGGTGCGACCGGGATTCGAACCCGCGACCCTCAGGTTACGAATCGAACGCCTTAACTCACCTGGCCATGCCGGGCCTCTATAGTCTCTTACTTCTGCAAAAACATAGATCTTAACACAGTCCGCTTCACCTTCCATATAAGAATTCAACAAATGTGTTTAAAAAAAATCTGTTATCACTCTGCCTTCTTTACGTTCGTTTGATTCGAAAATAATATTTCTCTGTTTTCACTTTTAGATTTCAGTAACAGAACGTCTTTCTCGCATATTTATATATCAAACCCTGCTCTTGTTACCTCTTAAAACTAAAGGATGAAAACTACGCTATTATATCATAATTTTCCACAAATAACTATCTTGTAGGTTTTACATTGAATTAAGTTGTTGTGAGAAATATTTAGTTTCGAAAAAAAACAAATCTTAAAACTATATCTTTAACATAATATGGAAATAACAGAGCCATTTGGTGGCTTAGTGGTATAGTTGATAGTTTTTAAGGCTACAAGTGGTGGATCGCTGCCTCCAATGGATACATTACATATAGCACATTGTGTAGTTTTGCGCTTTTAGTGTTATAAGCCTACAGATTTCCCATCAAACCACAAGGAGTCTCATTCCATACAAAGTGCCATAATGAATTTATTAAATTAGAGAGTTGTAGAATTTCGTAAAAATTTTTTTTTAAAATATATTCAAAGAAATATACGAACATTTTATATTTAAAACTTACAAGTTTATTTAAAGCAAAGCTAACCAGTGGACTATCAGCGATCTTGTCGCCGCTGAGAATCGAACTTCGAATTTTTGCGTTGTAAATTCGCAGAACTATCAGAAATATAACATTTTCTTAGTTGGCATTGATAAATGTTGAAATGAACAAAAATAAATGCAGTTCTTGAAACGACTATGCAACAAGAAAAAATACATTCGATGAAAAATAAAAAATTACTTTTACTGAAAATATTAAATGTAATGGTTTGGTTACAGAAAAGAAAAAAAAATCGATATAAATCCTCAACAGCTGAATGCCGAGCATGTTCAGTGTGACCCAACTACCAGCCAATATTTATGTTGTTTAACCTTCTGTGTTACAGTTGGTATTGAACGTTTGAAGAAGTTTGAGAATCTCTGTTAGAAAGTTTAACATAATACAGAAAGTTTAACATAATACTGGAAGACGAGTTATATCCATACACTGAACATAATGCAGGAAGACGTTTGTATCTACACACTGAACATAATACTGGAAGACGAGTTGTATCCACATACTGAACATAATACTGGAAGACGAGTTATATCTACACATTGAACATAATGCAGGAAGACGTTTATATCTACTCACTGAACATAATACTGGAAGACGAGTTATGTTCACGCAATTTAATTTGTTTTCATTGAACACATTATTAAACAGTTTTATTGAAATTTATAAAATAGACATACATTTCAGGCATATTTGTTAGTCATAAAATACACCATGAAAACTTGTGAATACATCTAAGTGATTCTATGGAGAAACTTGTGAAAATTTAAAAATTATATCAAAGTTTCTTCATAAACAACATTTGCAGATTGGTTTCTATCTACCAACAAATAAAGATTTTGAAATTATTGAATCCTTGAACACCCTTCATCTGATTGACCATGAGAAAAGCATGGTTTTTATAGAAATAATCCGGCAAGCTTCATACTTTAACCTTCAATCTCTTTAGGTTATTCAACTTTGTCTGAAGTGTCAATCTGTTTGAGATTGACTCGTTATGCTAAAAGTAATAACTAACAGGCTTTACAAAATAAAATTAGTGTTCTATTTTGTAAATCAGGTTCACGTGAACCTGACGATAACCGAAGAAGGTCGAAACGTTGTTCGCTCTTTTACATAAAATATTTTCTCAACCCAAACGATCTCTTTTTGCATATATATTTCTCTACAAGTGGGTTTTCTCGACATCACTGAAACACTCTAGATTAAACTCAAATCAATTCAAAGTAAAATTCAAGCTGTGCTTTGATTTTAGAGGAATAAAAGTTAAGCAATTTCAACTTTAATCTAATTAAGTCATTGTAACCAAAACTCGCAAGTTAAGGTTAACTCCAGAAGCTTTTGAATGTAAAAATAATTTAATGGCTCGGCATGGCCAAGTGTGTTAAGGAATTCGACTCGTAATCCGAGGGTCGCGGGTTCGAATCCCGGTCGCACTAAACATGCTCGCCCCTTTAGCCGTGGGGGCGTTACAATGTGACGGTCAGTCCCACTATTCGTTGGTAAAAGAGTAGCCCAAGAGTTGAAGATGGATGGTGATGACTAGCTGCCTTCTCTCTACTCTTGCACTGATAAATTAGGGACGGCTAGCACAGATAGCCCTCGAGTAGCTTTGTGCGAAATTCAAAACAAACAAACAAAAAATAATTTACAGAAAACACAATAGTGACAAAAGCTAAGTTAACGTTAAAGTTCTAAATTCAGAAGGTTAAACAAACTAGTTATCTTTTGAATATTAACTAAAATATTCCCTGTATTTTAAGAAAAGTAAGCTGTTCTTACATTTCAGATACCAAAACAAGCTACATAAACAAAGCCAAGTTTACACATGAAACGCATTTCACATTCGAGATATGTGTTCACTGCGACTTAATCTCGAGAGAAGAGCTGTACTGCCATCTATCCAATTTGCCGACAGGAAATATAACTTTCTATTGCTGAGCAAGAAAGTCAGCAAATTGTCAGTTAGCAAACCTACAGTTTGCATGCTCTCAAAACATGGAAAGATAAGTTGTTACTTGAGCGACCTTTGATTTAAAAACTGAAAACACTTGATAATTTTGGAAAAATTACATTTTAACTGAAAAGGCAGCGAGTACACCCTACACATTATGTAAATGCTTCAAAATATCTTTTAGTTTATTTCTTACCAAGACAGCTTTCAGAATTCGAAAAATTAGATACTTTTATATTAGGTATCCTATCATTACTGGTGTTTCATGCTCGTGAGAAATGTAAATAATAATAATATATAAACAGAAAAAAAATGTTTAAATTATCATTGTAGTCATTATCCACATAAGGGCACATTGATAACATAATTTAGACATTTTTTTTTCTGTTTTACGTATTACGTATTACTTTTTTTTTTTTTTGAAAACCATTCAGAAAGCTATATACCATATGTGGATAATACAGGATAGGTAAATTATAGGGACCAGAATGCAAGCCCCCAGTGAAGAAAAAAAACGCTGCTAAAAAGATCCCCCTCCCTACTAATATGTAATAGAGAGCCAAGAATAACACAAATAATATTATAGAACATGTTAAAGATAGTGATGAAAATACAATGAGGAGCATACAGTTATAAGCGAAAACCAGTCTTCACCAGTTATGATTGAAATTATGTGTTCATTCATATTCTATTGTTTTCCAGTGCCATTACTAGAATATATATTTCATCTTGGAAACACTAAATCCACGATCTGATTGTAGCAGTATTTTGCATTGGAAAGGACTTTTCGTACAGTTCACAAAAGCAATCAACTTTCGGTAAAACCACATCAGTTTCATAATGCTGAAAAATGTCAAAATATATTTTTGATGCGTGCTATCCCTCTGCGACTTTATATCAGGTGTGGTTGTCACGTTACTTGCTAATTTACAAACTCAAAATCGTTTTAATATTACGTATTGAATTGCGTATAATCATATTCTAGCTGAAACGTCGGTAATATGTTAAGCCTATAGTTGTAAATTTGTGAGAATACTATCTAAGTAAGAACTAATTATAAGAGCAGTGTGGGTCTGCCTTTGTTTAAAGGTACTGATTAGACTAAATATTCTACTATAGTTTGTATCTGACATATTTATCAGACTAGTAATAATTAAATAGATGTGTAATAAACATAATCTAATCTTAAATGTCAATCTCTCCAAAGCAAACATTTTGTATCATAATTCCAATGTACCTTTTTTTTAACCAGTTTCTTGGAAGTTTCTTTCTCTGATATCTCCTTCCGTAGCTCTTTAGCTTCTTGTCGCCGTTTTGGTCTTCTGTCATCTCTTCTTGTGCAGACCAGGCGTGGTCAACCATATAACCAACTGAACTGTGTAACTGAAGAATCTACGCACTTATAGCTGTGACTTGTTTCACTATAGGTGCACTATAAAAAAAACAAAAACATCGTTATTGCCTTAAAGCTGGGAAAACCCCTTAGAGCGGCAGACGCTGCTCGCTGTTTGCCTTCCCTCTGGTCAGTAGGTCAGAGTTAGACATTGTTATACCTCAAACCCAGTAGCCTCTTGTCTTACCGTGTTTAGCCCACGTACGCATAAGAAGCTACTTTGATTGAAAATACCAAAACATCAAATATCACCTTAGTATTTTTATTCATAATGCCGCGTATCCATATCTAATCCTATCGAAGGACTTTCATCCGTGCCTAAAACGTACTAATTTGGTGATTTTAGCATTATTAAATGAATTATGTCACTCAGTCATCTGTTAAGCTTATCGAGATTGTGTTTAAAGTTTCATCAGAACCAAGCTTAATACAGAAAAGCTACAGATATCGGTACTACAACTGCTCTTTATAATTCCCTTTTGTCTCCCGCTGGTATAGCGGTAAGTCTACGGCTTTACAACGCTAAAATCAGGGGTTCGATTCCCCTCGGTGGACTCAGCAGATAGCCCGATGTGGCTTTGCTATAAAAAATACACACACTTCTTTTTTCCTCAGGTTATTGTTTATTTAATTCCAACCCAGGAGGCCCAGCAGGGACAGGTGGTTAAGGCACTCGACTCGTAATCTCAGAGTCGCAGGTTCGAATCTCCGTCGCACCAAACATGCTCGCCCAATCAGGCGTGAGGGCGTTATAATGTGACGGTAAGTTTCACTATTAGTTGGTAAAAGAGCAGCCCAAGGATGGTGATGACTATCTGCCTTCCCTCTAGTCTTACACTGCTATATTAGGGATGGCTTGCGCAGATAGTTCTCGTGTAGCTTTACGCGAAATTTAAAAAAAACCAAATCAACCCAGTAGGACTAGAGGACTTTCATAAAGTTGCGCTCTCTCTCGGTCAAGATGCGAACGAAGTAAAGAGCCAGAATGTTCTAAGCGAAAGTTAAAAAATTTTCCTAAACACCGTTATCCTTGTCAAGGTAGATATTTTGGATTAAAATCAGGAGTAATCAGAAATTTTGATTTCTCTTCGCCCCTCTGCGCTTATTGATTTCCTGAGTATAGATGGTTTTACGTGAAATTGTTTCAAAGACTGTCAGAAAGCGAATAATTGCTTGAAGGCTTGTAAAGAAAAAGCTGTGAAAAGTAGGCCTGAAATGTTCTTTTACTTGTCTAAAACTCTTTGAAACTCCCTTTCTTTGCAGTTTTAAAACAGTATCTGTTAAATATATGCATGGTGTTTATAGTTTTATTTTACTTTCTGCAGTTAACCTACATATATATAAGATTTGGAGAATATACAGTAATGATGGTAGTGATTTATTATTCTGGATGATTTTAAAAAACACAAATTAACAAACATATAATTCACGTTCTGCAACTATAGCTGTCCTAGCCCTGTTCTTTCGAATTACTCTAAATTAAGGTTACCGAGGGGAAGCGAAATTACCAGAATCTGATATAACTCAGTGACAAATAGTGAATCAAGTGACAGATTGGACACTATTTCTATTTTCTTTTAACGTCTTTCTTCTCGCAACACGCTTATCTGTTTTTGTAGTATCACATTATGTGTTTTCCACCTAGGCAAGTTCTTACTATCTAATACTTTATTAACTCCACGTAATTGTTCTTGAGCGTGCTTGCCATCAGAGCTCTCTGATTTTTGTTTCGTCTAATAAGGTTATTCTTAAAAGCTTTCGAAAACGTCAAGTCTACGGTCGGAAGTGTACATCATCTACACATGTCATATTTCTCATCTCTTGTTCAACTTCTTTCACGACACTCTCTACTGCTCTGTCATTGATTGTATGAAAAACATAATTATTGAAGGATGTAGCCTTATTACATACACCTGGAACCACTCTGTATTGTCACTATAAATTATACACAATATTTTGCCCAGAATATAAGCTTTTTATTCACGCGCACGCATGAATTATCTAGCTATGTCACAGAAGACAAACAGGTATATATTGTTCTACTTATCCACAATTATTGGCAATAATTATTACTGCTTCAACAAAGCAAAATTTGTGTGGTAGTAAGTATTGCGTATTTAACAAAAGTGTTTGTTTATATAGTTTTCTTTTAGAAAAGCCACATTGGACTATCTACTATATCCACCGAGAGGAATCGAATCCCTGACTTAAGCGTTGTAAATTTGTATATTTACCGCTGTCCCGGTAGGGGACATTTAATAAAAGTTAAGGCACTAACGCCGATAAGTCTATACGTTTTCATGTGTTAATTTATACATTTTCAGATACAAGTTTTTGTTATCTTTGCTACCATTCCTTTATTTACTTCTCTTTTCTTACTCAATTTTAATTCAAATAAAAATAACGAATGACGTTCAGATTGTGTGCACAGTTTAATTAGTACTTTCTTGTGAAACTCGGTATGTCAACCATTTTGTTACAAATATTAAATGGACAAAATTATGCTTGTTTATGTTAACGGAACAATGAATGATATGATTTTCTTAAGCTCAAAAGTACCCAATGCGGTGTGAAGTCGCGGATATCGAGCCCCGACTTCTAGCATTGTACGTCTATAAGCTTACCGTCGTGCCATTTCAACTTGTCACCCTTGTTTTAAATATATTAAACGCCCACCGTGACTCTGCAGTAAGCTTGAGGACTCATATCGCTAAATTTCTGGCTTCGATCCTTAAGATGGCTATAACTATAAAAAATCCATTGTACAACTTTGTGCTTAAAACCAAACTAAACATTTAGAATATTTCTAGAGTCTTCAGTTGTATGTATACAGTAATGGAAATAGTTATGACAACACAAGCGATACACACACAGGAGTCAGTAGTGGTTAAAGGTGTGGCGCTAAGACGATATTATATTGATACATCTTTTAATACGATACAAGGATTCGGTTAAACATTATAAGTCTTTTGTACAAAAAAAAATCAAGTTTCTAACAAAACATTTCCACTAAAATTAATGATTCAATAAAGAAAGATGGATATTGAGTACTACATGTCTTATACCAAAAACATTACATACAAAGTAACATAACAAATTAACTGTAAAAAAATAAATAGACATACATTAACTTTTTATTTCACTTCTCTTTCCAGCTGTCATTTAGTTGATCAAACCTGAGAATTTGAAAAAAAAAAACATTTTAAAGTGTGCAATACTTAAATAAGACAATGTTAGTAATATAGATAATAAATTACAGACAAGACTGTCAGACTGTGACAAACCATTGGTAAAACTTCTGTGTCTACGTGCGTATCGTATCGTCTTCTGTGATGACATAAATACCCCTAGAAATGGTAAATAAATGATTAATTTGATAATTATGAATAGTTCACAACATTATCACAGAAAATACAAATTATACAATGCACAGTACCTTTGTATATATCCCTTCGTTTTACATAAAGCGTTAAACCTTGTTTTCATGCATACAGTCATATGGAATATTGTTCAAAAAATAGTATGTACTACTCTGTACAGGAAAGTAAACTTGTTCTAATACTTTCAGTTTTTACAGTAGATTAACAGCTTAAGAAATATTCATACTGGAATTACACACAAGTCAAGCATAGTTCTTAGTGGTCCCTCAGGATCTTAACCGTCATGATATCGTTTTACCACATGTGCTGCATGTTTGGTCTCATTCTCTCGTTGGACGTTGGCTGAGATGTTGCCCTAAACTTGTATCGATTCCTCTCCCAATCATGCTTCACTGAACGTGGCACAGGTTGCTCCCAAACATTTCGAACAAGGACTTCTGTGAAGAACACACTCTCCAGCTTTGTTCATGCTATTATTTATGGTTCGTTGCTCAACATGTTATTTTGGTTACGTTTTCTCTGCAGTAATTTTATACGTAATCGTGTCTTTAATTATTTATAATGCTATTTATATCTATCATAAAACCATTATTTGGCAAAAGTCTACGTGTGTTGTCTTTTATAACTGGCGAATATCTGGATCGAGTGTAACTAAAATTAGAGCCTTTGGAGGAGTGTCATAAAAGGATGGCTGTTTAGACACTCGTATGTGTTCCTCTTGCTTTGAACGGGTACGTCATCTATCATATCTGTATATAATATTTCAGAAAACAAGACAAAAGACAAAAAACAAACAAAAAGCAAAAAATATATAAATGAAATAAGGGATCAAACCGCGAGGGTTGAGCACTTAGAAGCCCTAGTGGACACAAAATATTTATACATTTAGATAATAAAGATGTGATCAACATGGGGATTCAGAGTTTTCCAGAGAGTGATATCCCTTGTATTAATGGTGTTGAAAAACAAAGGAATGTAGATAGCTGGGCACCAGAACCATCCTGAAAGAGACCTGTAACAAGAACATATAACCCGTAAGCGTGGTAAGCAAATAGCGGCGTTTGTAACAGACGAGAATCAACGAATACAAATGTCAGTAGCAAAAGCCGTCCATATGTCCGAGGCAACACCATCCAACGTAATCAAGAAATATCTCCGTCTTGAAAAGCAACACAGGTAGTTTCCACAACACATCCCTTGAAGCAACTAAAGAATGAAACGGATATTCATTCTTAGCCATATAAAAATATAACAGTCTAGTCATCAGCCGCAATATCTATAGATTTCTGTACGATCATATATACCGTAAAAACGAGCGCTGGAAAGCCGTCGTTCTCGTATATTAGAAAGATTATGAAACTCTGCAGGGATGAATGATGTGCTTTGGATATGATAGTCCTACGACGAAATCTTTTGTAATGGTAACTACTCGGTAGGACTATTTTTAAGATGCGTGGTTAAAAGATAGAGCTTTAGTGCGCATGGCAACATACACTTCAACAACCTGGTCAGGTTTCAAAACGGTTATAAAATAACTTCCACAACCTGTTTATAATATGTGAACGGAAAGTTTTTCTTAGTAGCCAATATATCTTCAAAAATACTACTTTCAAAGCGAAAAGAATGTATCGTCCGTAGCACACATCTTCATTAGAGTCTTTTAACCAAACCACATTTAGTAGGCCAACATGGACTGTAATCAAAATGTGCTATACAAAACAAAGAACTATCAGTTTTCTACCTTCAGTTACTCGTCGGTTGATAGCTCAAGTTTTTATTTGTTTAAGATAGCAAAAGACTGGTCACGTCACTAATTATTTTGACATTTTAACCTCATTTGAATCATTTTCTTCCTAATTTGTTTCATGTAGCAAATGATTGGTCATATTGTTCCTTATTTTGATTTTTTAAAATTAGTTTAGAGATGTCTTTGTTAAATCACTTACCTCCCTATTTGTTTGATATAGCAAAAGACTGGTCATATTGTTGCTTGTATTGAATTTGTAAAATTATTTTCGAAGTGTCTTTGTTGAATCGCTTACCTCCCAATTTGTTTAATATAGCAAAACATTCGCCATATTATTGTTTATTTTGAATTTTTAAAATTCTTTCGGAAGTGTCTGTTGAATTACTTACCTCCCTATTTGTTTAATATAGTACAATATTGATTATATTGTTGCTTATTTAGAATTTTTAAGATTCTTTTGGAGGTCCCCTTGGTGAATCACTTATGTCCCTGTTCGTTCAATATAGCAAAAGATTGATCACATTGTTGCTTATTTTGAATTTTTTTAATTCTTTTGGAGGCGTCTTTGTTAAATTACTTACCTCCCTATTTCTTTAATAAAGCAAACGATTGGTCATACTGTTCCTTATTTTTAATTTCTAAAATTCATTTGGTGAATCAGTTACCTCCCTATCTGCTTAATATAGCAATAGATTAGTCATGTTGTTGCTAATTTTAAAATTATTTTGGATGTGTTCTTGTTGAATCAGTTACTTCCCAATTTTTTAATATATCAAAAGATTGATAATATTGTTGCTTACCTTGAATTTCTAAAATTATTTTGAAGGTGTCTGTTGAATCATTTACATCCCTGTTTGTTTAATAAAGTAAAGGCCCGGCGTGGCTAGGTGGCTGAGGCACACGACTCGTAATCCGAGGGTTGCGGGTTCGAATCCCAGTCACACCAAACATGCTCAACCTTTCATCCATGGGTGTGTTATAATGTAACAGTCAATTTCACTATTCGTTGGTAAAAGAGTAGCCCAAGAGTTGGCAGTGGGTGTTGATGACTAGCTGCCTTCCCTCTAGCCTTACACTGCAAATTATGGACGGCTAGCGCAGATAGCCCTCGTGTAGCTTTACGCGAAATTCAAAACAAACCAACATAGCAAAATATTGGTCATGTTGCTGATTATTTTGAATTTCAAACATCTTTTGGAGGTATCATTGTTGAACCACTTACCTCCCTATTTGTTTAATATAGCAAAAGGTTGGTCATATTGTTGCTTATTTTTACTTTCTAAATTTCATTTGGAGGTGTCCTTGTTGAATCACTTACCTACCTATTTGTTTAATGTAGTTTTTCGATGTTAAACATTGTGGACATCAGCATCAATATCTGTTTTCTTTTTGATTGTGTAGCGCCTGAGAAAGAGGTTGAACGAGATACACAGTTTATCCGTTTATCTTTTTGATTATGTTTGTGGAGGTATGTGTTTCCTATTGTGCATTTTATCCGTCACACAAATACAGATTTGTTTTTCGTTAAATTTTTGTTTATCTTGTATTCGTTTGGAAAATGGGTTTATATGTATATAATACCGATTTCACGTTTTACTTCCTTTAAATATCAAATTAATTGCCATATATGCTGTATAACATTTATATCTATATGCAAAGATAAGCATACAGTTTCAAATAACTAGGAAAAAAAAACAGCCTGCTCCTAAAGGACCGAAAAACGAAACCTAAGATACAAACAACCTGTATGAAATGAGATATTATCATAATATAAAGCAAGCTTTTTAAGAAATAGAACGGCATGGCCAGGTGGTTAGGGTACTAGACTCATTTCTCGCGGGTTGTAATCCTTATCGCATCAATTATGCTCGCCCTTTCAGCCGTGGAAGCGTTATAATGTTACGGTCTATCCCATTATTCATTGGTAAAAGAGTAATCCAAGAGTTGACGGCGGATGGTGATGACTAACTACCTTTCCTCTACTCTTACACTGCTAAATTAGGGACGGCTAGCGCAGATAGCCCTTGTATTGCTTTGCGAGAAATTAAAATGCAAACACACAGACGAGTGTGTGTTGCATGATCCATAGGATTTTTATAACCTTTTTCCCGGACATTTGTTGAATTGTTCTTAGTGTTTTCGTTGTTGGCGTAGAACTTTGTCGCAATAGGAAACTATACATTTTTCTCCTCAGATTTCCCAAAAATTCCCCGCTGGTACAAAGGTAAGTTACGGAGTTATAACGCTAAAATCAGAGGTTCGATTCCCCTCATTGGACTCAGCAGATAACCCCATGTGCCTTTGCTATAAAAAAACACACACACACAATTTTCCCCAAAAAAAAACTTATAAAAAGTTTGTCTATAAAAATTAGATTTGTGCTCATAAATTGATTATTAGGGTGCGGCACCCCTTTTCCTTTACGTCCTTATATTCGAGTAAGGTCAAATTCTACTACTCGATCAGACAAGTTGTGTAGCTTTACTCCTTTGCTTTTTTATTGTATTGACAAAAACGTAAAATATATACATGTATATAGTTACCATTATTCAAGCAAAAACAGGATTACTTTTTTTTTTTTTTCCTTATTTAATGTTACTGAAAACAATCTAATTACGACAAGTATATAAAATGAGTACGTTACAAATACCAATCTATTTTTATCACGATGTAGCAATATTTTCTTGTTTGACATTCAATTAAATATATATATATATAGCTTAAACTTAAAATACACGAGCTTACGTTTCCAAGCTTATTTCCCTTGGTAGAATTAACAGAACAATGTGATACTTTATTAGTTACAGTCTCGTAACTTATCAGTAATATAATGAAAAAAGTAACAGAATTGAACTCGATGTTGCCAATGTTATTTGTGAAAGCTATAAGCTATCCTTGAGTTATCCTTGAGGATACGTCTAATCAAAGAATACATTAGGCCTCTACGTCACATATTCTCTTATCGATTTAATCTCTAGTGGAAAAAGTGTGTATTTGTGCGTGCGTGTGTTTTCTTATAGCAAAGCCACTTGGACTAACTGCTGACTTCACCGAGGGGAATCGAACCCCCGATTTTAGCGATGTAAATCCGTAGACTTACCGCTGTATCAGCAGAGGAGCCTGGTGAAAAAGAAAAGAAATTTGCAACATGTATATATAAACAATAAAGTTCGTCCGCTGTATAATATCGAATAATGAATATCATATTACTCACATACCTTAATTAATTTGGGGTAGTGTATGGTGAGGTGAAAAGGACTCTTCAACATTATGAGAGGACTGGTGGTATCTCTTTGGTCTGCCAAACTCCACACTCAGTTGAAACCAATAGCAATCCAGATGAATCTAAATACATTCATATTTAAGCACTCATTTCACGTCAAGTACAACCCTTACTTCATGTTCGGGGTGAAAAGAAAATCGTTTTTCAACTCCAGGTCATCTTGAACCGAATTACCTGCCATAAAAATGTACTTTGGTTTGTTGTGCTGATGAGCATTGAATAGGGAAACTGTTCTCCTCAGCAGAGGGTACGACCAATCAAAGAATGTATTAGGCTTCAATATCAGAGATTCTATTTTGAATTTTCGTCTCCGGTAAAAAATAAATCTGTAACATACGTACGTATGAGCAAAAAACCGTGTTTTTTTTTAAACTTGTGGATTTAAAAATTACAAACGTCATATTACAGTTCACGTAATATAAAAGACGGTGCTGTAAATGCTCTACCAGCTATACTTAGAGAAGTTTCTTGGTTTACAGAAGTAAACACTAGAAGAAAGTGTAAAATGTCCATCTTTTGTTTAATTATAATTATTCTTGGTTGTGTAAAGCAATACTGTCTCATTAATATATGTAACTTTTGTATGCAATTACAAGCAAGAATAGCTTCTGTTGTAAGTTCACCAAAAAGCTATCGTGACACTTGCTGGTATACTTGATGAAAGTTTACTGCACCTCGTTTAGAGAATGGTGTTGTAATAGTCACGCACATGAACGAATTATCGTGTTTTCTTTGAAATGTGACGTCACGTAAAAGCTATAAAACTTAAGTCACCAGGGTACTGATAAACAGGGAATAATGTAAACCGTTACTTTAATATGTGTGAGCACTAATCTGAAAACAGCCAGTAGCTGTTTTCTTAGAATTATAATCTCTTTTCTTTCTTTAGTTTACACAGCATCCACCAGGTAAGTAAAGCTTTTACATGGAAACAACAACTAAAAGGTGATCTGACCAACATCAAATCGTTATTGGCAATCGCATGGGTGAAATGGGCTTTTATCAACCACGCGGAAAAGCAGTTTAAACTTTGGTGTGATATGTACGTCTTTTTTTCTCTCTCTCTTTTTCTAGTTTGATAAAAGTATCTCAGTCAGCTTTAATATTTATTTTGTTATTAAGTATTTTCTTCTAGCATTATTGGCTTTTCAGTTGTTGTTTTTTACAAAAAGTGCTTGCTTAATATACTTAATGCGTCAACGCATCAAAAGATTTGTAGCCTATTCTTAGCAAATGTACATCTAAAACAGTTTCCTAGGTAAAACCAAGAGTACAAACAAAACAAAAACAGTGCGTCTCGTAACGTAATATTGAACATAATTTTATTAATCCACTTGAAGTTGAATCATTATTCGATGAATTTCATTCTTTTTTATACTGTCTAAATCTGGTTTAAATTCTTGATCAGAATCACTACAATTATAAACCGAATAAAGAGTCTATTTAAATTATTCAGTGTAACAGAAAATCAATTTATTATAACTGAGCTTCGTTTTGACTAAAAAAATTGAACACAACAACTGTTCATAAAATACAGAAACTTGATTCCTTTCATTTTTTCTCTATACAATTTGCATACTGTAAATTGATTTTCACAACATGAATCATACGTTTAAGAAGTTATATTTTCTTGCATTTCTTCTCTAATTTTACTTGGCTTTGTGTAAAAAAATCATGAGGTTCAATTATTTATATTTTAAACTTTCTCGATGTCGCTATGCATGTGAACCAATAGCTAACGCATCTGGTTCTGGATCAAAAGGTCTTGTTTTAAGCAATAGTATTGACCACATCTGGTAGTGTAACAACTTACTCTGCTTACTGGTTGTCCTCTCTGATTAGTGACACCTTTAACTGTTACAGCTTTAACAACTTACGCTGCTTACAGCTTGTCCTCTGTCTGATTAGTGACACTTTTAACTGTTACAGCTCTAACAACTTATCCTGGGTGTTCTCTTTCTGACCAGCAATAAATAAAGAATGGACACACCTGAATACAGTTCTCTCTGACCTGGCTGTTTCTTTCCTGATCTGCTGGTTAAGTTGATTATATTTCATTACAAACGTCTCTTTTATAGAGTTTATTCATGATCTTAGAACTGAAACGGTATTTATTTCATAGAACAATAAAATACCAAAGGAAAACAAATACATTTCAGTTAATTAAAAGTAGAAGAAACTTTTAAACTGTTTTCAAGTGAAAATATTAGGAAAACGTATAGAAAACTACTTGGAGCTAAAGATGATAGAAGTTTTTTTAAGCTTTGTTTGTTTGGGAATTTCGCACAAAGCTACACGAGGGCTATCTGTGCTAGCCGTCCCTAATTTAGCAGTGTAAGACTAGAGGGAAGGCAGCTAGTCATCACCACCCACCGCCAACTCTTGGGCTACTCTTTTACCAACGAATAGTGGGATTGACCGTCACATTATACACCCCCACGGCTGGGAGGGCGAGCATGTTTAGCGCGACGCGGGCGCGAACCCGCGACCCTCGGATTACGAGTCGCACACCTCACGCGCAAGGCCAATAATTATTTGTCTGTGTTTTTTTCTTATAGCAAAGCCACAAAGGGCTATCTGCTCAGCCCACCGAGGGGAATCGAACCCCTGATTTTAGCGTTGTAAATTCGGAAACATACCGCTGTACTAGCGGGGGGCCTGTTTTTTTAAGCAACAACACGAAAATCGTGATAATTTCATGTTAAAATATTCAGACAAAGCGCAGAAAATCACATGGAGTTAAAGTGTGTTTAGTTTACTTAATGTGAAATACAATAACAACAAGTTTTACCGTAAGCGTGTTCTATCTTCGTAATTACAATGTTTCGACTCATAGTATCGATTCGTTTGTTTGTAATTAAGCACAATGCTACACAATGGCCCACCACGGGTATCGAAATCCGGATTCTAGCATTCTAAGTCCACAGTCATTCCACTGGAGGACAGTAGCTAGTCATAATCTAGTAAGAGTTCACATAATTACTTTCAAACAGCAAACTGAAGATGAAAGAACGTTACAGACTCGTGATGGTGAAGAAAAGTTTGTAGATGGCGTTAAATTAATTTATTTAATAACATACGGTGAATGAAATATTAATCTAGCTAAAGGAGTGATTCTTGATAGTTATTTAGCATTGGCTTTGATGACTTTGTAAGCAGTACTTCAACTGTGTTTCTTCTGTTGATGTCTGGATCTTTTCGGGTGATTTCAACATTGTTTTCAGTGAGAATATGTTTTCTTTCTTTGAGACGTTCAGAAAACTGGCCGAGATTTTTAATACCATTCTTAACCTGAGGTTCATTTCACTTCTGGCTTTCTGATGTAAAAGTGTTTACATGAATTGCACTTGGGTTTCTAGACGACTCATGTTGTATATATTTTCGTTTTACCTACTCACAATTGAAACCGCAGAAAACATCGTTGACAAATTCCAGCCAGTTCGAGGTTATGTTTGAGGCCTGATTTGTGTATGTTTTTTGTCAGTGGTAGTTCGCCCATATGACAATAGGTAATGTTGTTGAATTTAAATCAGAACTTTATGACGAGAATGAACAAGGTTAGAAAGTTTGAGGATGTTAGAATGTTGTGTTTCGTGTATTTGAGGATTAGTTTAATATAAACTTTATTGAAGTATTCTCTTGGAAGTTGAGTATGTAGAATTTTGCATATCAAAAACTAACATTTTGTGTCTTGGATATAATGTTCTTAATCGATAAATGTTTTGTTATAAACTCTTAATTGATAAGTGTTGAGATTATCTCAACTGTTCTATGATTAAATAATCCAGATCAGATGTTCAAGGTTATAATTAACAGAAGAACAGTTTGACATTATGAAACGCATCGTTTTAGGCGTTTTGGGATTTTTTTTTAATTTTCTTTTTGGCAATCCGTAGAGTTGAGGAGTTCATGCATCGTAACCCGTTTCTCAGCTCAGGAGTTACGCGCCCTTCTTTCTCGAGTACCTTTAGAAGTTGATGTATTTGTTTTTCGTATAAACTGTCGAGGTTTTATCCATTTTAAAGCACTTTGTTGGAATCACTTAATCTATAAACTTTCTAAACGTCCCTATAACAAGAAAACAATCAGAACTTGAGGCTAAAATTAGTGCAAAAATAAACTCAGAGTAATGCCTTAATTGGAAATTTGAACAATGGAAACAAGTCACCTTGAAATGTATTATACGAATGATATTTAATAATCCCTCGCTGGTACAGCGGTAAGTCTACGAATTTATAACACTACAATCAGGGGTTCGATTCCCCTCTAGTGGGCTCAGCAGCTAGCTGTCGATGTAGCTTTGCTATAAGAACAACACACATAAAGGCATCTAATTATATGTTCTGCAATCAACATAAACATCTAATTGTATGTTCTGTAATCAACATAGACGGTTAACTACAAAGATCTCCGGAAATCTTCATTAAAAAATCATCAATCAACTGTCAGATGACAATTCAATCCTGGCAATCTAAACATTAACTATAGTGTTTCTACGTTCAGATTAAAACAAAACAAAAAAATCCAAACAGGTTCCGGTTCAAAGAAAATCGAGAATCAAGTGGCATTCAGAGGACTTCCTGTGATTCAGAAAACATTAGAACCCATCCGTTTTTCTGTTGTTTTCACTTATCAACATACAACTTTGTCATACAATACAGTGAACCAGCTTTATGAGAGTTGTTTACGTAAGTAATGCTATATTACGATAATGAAGTAAAAGTATATTCTAAAGATTAACTTCATGTTAAATGACCAAAACTACTTCCAAATAAATGCCTTAAGTATGGACAATTCTGTATCACCAGTTGTAACCACAATTTTTATGACATAGATTGAATCTCAAGCGATCAATTCAGCCTTACACTCTCCACTATCCTGGTACAAATATGTTAACGATACAGTTATTTGATTCACATCTACACTTAGTTTTTCAATCACTTTAACTCTATAACCCAACCCTGAGTTCACCTGTGAACACGAAAAACTAACCAAATAACATTACTCAACTCAAGATCACAAAAATCGATACAAAGTTCAAAAAAGAAATCCACAGAAAATTCACTCATACTGGGTTATACCTTCTCTGGCACTCAGAACATGAAAAAAAAACTCAACATACTAAGAAAACAAATAAACACAGCCACAAAACAATGTTTACCAGACAAAATTAATGATGGAATCACCCAAATAAAACCACTTCATCAACATCACATTTTCTTCAAACACTGTTGAAAAATTATACACACAGACACCTAGACCAACAACAAAGTCAACAACAAACGAACAAAAACATATTCGAAGAAATAATAAACTGTAAAACCTTACGCTGTTTCATACCATATATTTCCAGTATTAGCGAAAAACTAACCAACGTATGGATAAAACTACACTGACAATCTTCACACTAACATTGTTTATAGAATACAATGCAAAAACTGCCACAACTTTTGTATCAGAGAAACAAGGAGAAAAATGAAACCAGATTCAAAGAATACGAAAACACCTTTGTGCGTTTTTGAAAACTGCAAATCAAATAAGCACTACATAACCATAGAAAACACCCAGGTACTAAGTAGTGAAACAAACATAAACAAATGCAAATTCAAAGAAGCTCTATTTATACAACAACTAAAACCAAAATTAAACCAATACAAAGGAACACCTTTATACCTATACTAATTAATAACCTAACATCCAACTGCAACGCCCTCTACAATCTCGTACCTGTTTACACTTTTGTCCCTAACACTTGCTCCCAGGAACGGACAGTTTGTATATGTATGTGTTTTCTTATAGCAAAGCCACATCGGGCTATCTGTTGAGTCCACCGAGGGTAATCGGACCCCTGATTTAAGCGTTGTAAATCCGTAGACTTACCGCTGTACTATGACACACAGTTACTAACTCTCTTAGTTAACCTGAAGATAACCTAAGAAGGTCGGAACTTTGTTCCGTACTTTATTTTAATTAAAGTTTTAACACCCATACTAGCCGTCTTTAGAATACCTTAATGATATAATAAATGCTGGTATTTAATTTTGGTAAAATTTAAGTTTCACAGCAGTTCAAAGTCTACCTGGGTGGGTGTTTCCTTGTACTTTACTGTTTAAATAATTTACTATTTCTTATAATTAAAAGATTTGATAGTTTGAACTAATCAAGTGTGAAGTATAAATTACAGTTGAGAATTATGTATCATGAATATATTCGTTTATCTAAGATCTAACTCACATGTAATAGCACATATGACTGGAAACAGGATAATATCTATTTAATTAATTGGTTTATATTTTTTAATCGATAATCATAAATATAAAATGTACAGAATGTTTCAGAAACAATTATTTATAAATAGATTAAATATGTGAACATTTATACTCACCACATATACACTGTTAAGGCAACTGTTTGAGTTAAGAATGTTAAGAAACAGTGCGTTAACCTGGATTTGATCTTTATCAGTTGTGAGTAAATAAGATATGGTAAACAAAGGATATTGTCAGTGACATAACCCTAGGTTCTTAGAACATTCTATGTACACTTTTTATGGAGCTTTAGTAGTGCGACAGGGATGTCTGTCGTTTAGAAGTTCAGCATCAGTTAGTAGATTCCGAATTAGAGGTGAGTAACCTGTGGCTGCCATTGATTGAACCTACAGGAAATCTCTCCTCCAATCAGAAGCAGTGATAATCCAATCAATCATAATACGCTCTCCACAATCCACTAGGACACTATAAAAGACCGACAACACCTTACACACTCTTTTAGCGATTTAAACTCAGTAGATTTCGACACACAACACCAACACCATATCAACAACTTCATAAATACAAACCAAGCTTCATTCTCACCAGGATTCCCTGGCGAGACACTAGAAGCATACTCAAATTCAATCAATAGAAAAATAACCATAACCGAACTAAAAATTAATATCAAAAACTTGAAGAACACTTCCCCCGGACATTACCAAATACCAAATATTATTCTGAAAAAAAGTTCCACTCTCCTACTACAACACCTCACAAACATCATGAACATTTCACTAGCGACCGGGTATTATCCTGACACGTGGAAAAAAGCCATCATAACAACGATCCCCAAGAAACAAACTAATAGAACAAATCCAGATAATTTCCGCCCCATCAGTCTGTTAAGCTGCCTTGGCAAACTGATGAAGAGAATTATCTCCAACCATTTTTGCGAATCAAACAACATCCTTCCAGAATCTCAAAATGCCTCCAGAAAAAATAGACAAACAACAGATCACCTCACACGACTCACCGAATCAATCTACAAAGCTTACAACAACAATCAAGTAACCATCGGGGTATTCCTAGATGTCAAAAAAGCATTCGACAGCGTTTGGCACAACGCCATCATATACAAACTAAATCACCTACAAATAAATCCCACGATAGTCAAATGGATTTCAAATTTCTTAACCAATAGAACAGCACAAGTAAAAGTCAATAAAACTATATCCAAATTATTTAATATAACGGCAGGAGTACCCCAAGGATCGGTCCTCTCTCCACTTCTATACATAATTTTCGTCAGTGACATACCTTTTCCAAATCTAACTTACACACACAATTCACAATACGCAGACGACATCGCAATCTGGAGCACTTCCAGAAACCCAGTAATGGCCATGTCTCGCGTACAAGAATCATTAAACAACGTCTCAACATGGAGCAACAAATGGAAAGTCGTGTTAAATCCAACAAAAACACAAGCAATCACTTTCTATAGAAAACTAAAGAAGCAAAGAAAAAATCTAGAAAAAATAAAACTATCACTAGGAAACACAACCATTAACATGAGCAAAAACATCACATTCCTTGGCGTCACTTTCGACACAAAACTAACATGGAAAAAACACATAAACAATATACACTCATCAATCAGAAAAAGGATTTCATATCTAAAGACTATAACTGGTAAACAATCGAAATGCGCACCGAACACCATTATACAAATATACAAGGCTTACATCCGTCCACTAATAGAGTACGGATGTCAAGTAACATACAATATGTCAAACAACACACTCCAGAAAATCCAAGTGCAACAAAACAGAATATTAAAATCTGCATTCAGCCTACCATCATTTACGCCAACAAATTATCTACACCAAATTAGTAATTTACCAACTATAAGAGATAGAATAACAGAACTTTCTCTCAAATATTATCTAAAAGCAGAAAATAGAAACAAACTAACGGCATCACTACACAAATTATCAAGTGCACCAACAAAATACATATCACCTTACAACATATTTCAAAAATCACAATCCACTCAACAAAGAATCTAAATAAATAAAATCCATGTCATTAACATGAATTCCTTTTTTTTTCAGATACAGGGCACACGACAGGCAATACTTTCGGCGCCTGTCCTGTGAAAGTGGGTTTTCTCGGGGCACTCCCGTTTCCCCCCACATCAAAATCTTTAGGCGTTGGATTTCTAGATCCCAGCCCAGGCAACTCTTTTGCCAGACCCTGAATCGTGCCGTTTGATTTGATCTGGATTTGAATTATATTCATATTCACATCTGCTCAACTTCTTCCTTTCGGGACAGGTCCCGGCCTTTCTTTCCGCTGCTGCCTTTGCCTCCACCCAAGACAACATTTAGAGAGACATCCTCCACCCAAAAAGTCAAGAACAATAACAATAATTAATTTATTAAAATTAAAAAAAAACAAAAAAAAACACCACTTAATCTTAATAACAATCCACGAAAGGGGACGAAGAGGAACCACAACGTTCCTGAACACCCCGGTTGGGGAGAGAACTCTTCTGATTTCTCTCTCTCTAAACTGAACCCCTGCCACGTCAGTTAGTTAGTTAGTTAGTACACACTCACTATTGGATTTATAGATCCCTGGCATCCTGGCCCTGAAAGGACCATTTTTTTATATCTCTATAACCCTTTTTTATTATTATTTTTTCTCCTCTCTCTTTCCCTTCTACTACTCTCCCTTTCTCTCTTTCTTTCCTGTTTTCTCTACCACATCTCCTTTCTTCCCCCTCTCCCCCATTCCCCCTCCTTTTTTTTATTTTAGCGTGTTTGTTAGTTTTCTCTCCCCACTCTTTACTTGTGTCAATGGTTCTTGTGATTAAGCGTGACGGGCTGCAGTTTGGATCTCTCTGCTTCACCACGAATTTCAGCTTATGAAGTCCTTTTAAAAAGATTTAATTCATCCTCACCGAAATAGCCCAGATGTCCTGCTCCTCAGCATCCTTATTTTCTCAGTTTTCTTTGACAAAAACAAATCAAGATTTTACCTTATCCTTCAAGACGGGTTTAACCTTAGAACGCGTGTGGGGCTGAAGAGAAACAACAGTTTCTGAGCGCCCCTGGCTTGCCTTTTGGGTTTTCTGATGAAGGTTTTTAAAACCCAAACGACTACCATGAAAAATAAAAATAAAACACACTCACTGACCTGAAGACGAAAGGCAGAGGACTTTCGAAACGTCGTCCTCTACACTTGTGTCTCCACAACAGGCAGTTGCCGTCCATTCTAGAAAGTTTCATAATATATTTACATGAATGTTCTGACATATCTGTACATTAACGACAAGAGAGACATAAAGGACAAAAGATAAAATGTGTGCATTTTCATGCAGTTAATAGTGAATGTTAAACCAATGAAGAGGCCATTTGAAGATGTATTTTGTTGAGATTCCATAATAAGAGAAGTTTGTTTGTGAATTTGTATTTTTATTTACCACAGCATGTACCGTATTGGCCCGATTATAGGACGATCTCGAATATAAGGCGACTCCTCTCTAAAACTAGAGAAAAAAAGAAGTATTATAAAATCCTTTCTTCAAGTTCGTAAAATCAATAATATAACTGAATAGCTGGCAGGTGGATTAGTTGCAAGAATCACCGATGACCCTTAGCAAACAATTCGATCCGAAGCATAGACGAATACTATGTCGAGATTCAGAAATACGAAAGGCTAGAGTAGGAGAAAGGTGCGCGTGATTAGCCGCGATTATAAGGCGACTATTAATTTTAAAGCCTAATTGTTAATAAAAAACATCTGATAATCGGATCAATACGGTAATTTATTTGAAAAACAAAAAATCCATAAATGATATAAGGCTTAATCTACTCTTTGACTCGCTACTCCCTCTATAGTAGAATATCATTTTGCTGAATCACGGCTCTTTGTTGCTGCTTGTGAGAGCAAACAAATAAAATACATTTCGACTTACTACACAGTTAACCGGGGTGAAATATGAACAAAAGTAGGTTTGCTTCTTTTTGGCTAATTATTTAGTAGATTGGATAGCAGTTAAGCTTAAAGTAATAACTGTCCTTCTAAAGATGGCTTTGTGAAACATGATTAAGCCATCCGAGTGTGATACTTACAAAAAATCTTTAAACAGAAACTTATATTTTAAACTGAATAAAGTGGAACATAACAGACGAAGAAAATACTTCGAGTGCATAACGCAGTTAATTAACCAGTAATTTGTAAACAAACATGCGATATAAAAAGAAAGACTACTCTAAAGATGGCTTATGTGGATATTAATTAAAATAAAGTACAGAACAACGTTTAGACCTTTGAAGAAGAAAAACTATTTATATTCATAGCGTGTATTTAGTAAACGTATCTGAACTTTTATCAAATTACACCTTGTTAAATTTTAAAGCATTCCAATTAACTTGGTAATATCTCGATATTCAGTAAGGAAAGGATGGGTCAAAGAAATTATATTTACCGAAATTCATGTCGATTCTCTACATCTACAGAATAGTAACTCTAGTCGATAATCCGTTAAATGTTCTGGACTTTGATTTGTTACAGCGGAAAAAGGTGATCAGTAGTTTCATTAGCTTTCTAAACTTGATCATGGCGACTCCCCAAGTTAACGTACTGCGCTGAGGATCTTAAAGTATCGAGTTTAAGATCTGATAGAACCAAACACGCTGTGCACTTTAAGCTGTGGGTACAACTTAAAAATGACAATCAATCCTGATATATATCCTCAGGCAGTAGGTGGTACCAACTGTTTGCCTCTCTTTGGTTACAATTAAAGCATTTATGCCTGGACCATAGAAACCCCTGACGTTTCAAGTTATTATACTGTGTGCATAAAATGTCGTTCAGACAAACAAACAAACACTATATATATAATATAATCAAAACAAGTTAAATGTATGTGCAAAAGTTCTCTGCCTTATAGAATATAACAGCTGTATCTAAAATTCTAAATAATTGTCTTGTCAAAAGCTCACTTAGGCTGATTCAGTTACTTTAGAACCAAATTGACAAGATGAATTATTTTTCTCTAGCCTGTTTCTTGTGCCCCGCATGGCCTGATGATTAGAGTACATGCCTCGCAGTCTGAGGGTCACATATTCAAATCAATTTCTCATCAAAGAGCCTTATAATGTTTTACTCAATCCCACTCTTCGTTGGTAAAAAGAATATCCCAAGAGTTGGCGGTGAACAATAATGACTTGCTGCCTTTTCTCTGATATTTCTCTGGTAAATCATGACGTGGTTTTGACTTGCAGACATTTCTTCATTTCTTGTTTTAACTTTCCTGTAACGAAAAATGTTTCATGTCCAAGGGTGGATTAAGGGTTTTATTGGTCCTAGGCTTCTCACCTTATAGAGGCCCCTTCGAGACAGAACCTCTACGTGCAATACATTTGTAATATAGCTTGAGGTCCCCTAATGATGGTAAGACCCTGAGCTTCAGCCCGGTAAGCCCATGCCTTAATCCGGTGTTGTTTTTAATTGGTTTTGGTAGAATCATAGATGTACAGTAATTCAGAAGAAAAAAACTTTCAAAAGTCATATGTAGCAACAAATGGTTTGCTACACGTGCAAATACGGTAACTTTTTTATACTTCTGTCTCCACAGATATTATTAACCTGTTATTCCATCAGAACGGTGCCCATCTAAATTGGAGCCGTAGCGTCTGCAACACACTTGACGAAATATTTTCAAGTCTGTGGAATGGAGGGAGGGATTATTTGGCTTCTGAATTTTAAAACATTATGCCTATCGATTTTCTTTTTTCTTCATGTGTGGTTTCATAAAGGGCATGGTACATGGTAAAGCTGCGATTAAGGACGACTTGTATCAATATATTCTTTACAATATTGCAAAACAATTAGCGATAGATTTAGTACGGGCTGAAGAATTTTCGTGTAACTCGTCGTGCACATGTAGAACTGGCTTATTGTGCGCTGCAAAAAAAGAAAAACAAGAAATAAAACATCCTTGTGCGTAAAAGAATAAGTGTTTTTTCCAGTATGATTTTTTTCAAAAGTGGTCTCAAACCAGCCCTTATCACTTATATATCTATTAAGCTTTATTTTCAACTCACTCATATTTACTGGCTCCACAATATGCGAAGACAACCCAACATTTCAAATTTCAACCATCATATATAAAAATAAAATTGTCTCAGCCGAAGACAACTTCTTCATTGCATAAATCTACATTTGTGTCCCTAGTTCTACAATTTCCGCTGTTAGCTATGAAAAATGTCGATGCATCAACATTATCAGTACCTTTTACAATCTTAAACACTTCAATTAGATTCATACAATTTTTTTTCAAGAGAAAACAATTTTAAGGATCTTAATCTCTCCTTATATTACAACCAACGTACAATTTTAGTAACCCTCCTCCAAATCTTTTTCAACAGTTCAATGTCTTTCCAAAGGTAAGGATCCCAAAACTGAACACAGTATTCCAAATGTTTCTTAACCAGTGACTCGTACAATGAAATTATAACCTCTAGACTTGTGTTCAGCATTTTTATACAACTTAAAAGCCTGCTTGCCCTACCACTAACAACAGAACGCTGCTTGAATGGCTTAAGAGATCGATCGACCTTTACACCAAGATTCTTTTCTTTCATAACACTGTTAAGGTTATTTCCATCTACATTATACTTATGATTCAAATTGTGGTAACCCATCTTCCATTTATTTGTCCAACTCACAAAATCCTTTTTTAAATCAGCAGCATCTTCTTCACAGCCAGTAACACCCAATATGTTTATATGATCAGCAAATTTAAGTAATTTATTGACCATTCCTTCATATACGTCATTAATGTAAATCAAAAATGCAATGGTCCTAAGACTGAGCCCTAGGATACACCACTTGCAACATTAATCTAGCTTGACTGAACTTATATAACAACTCTCTGCTTACTTCCATCAAGCCACTCTTCTATTCAGTTAGTTAACTTATCCTTCACACCTACGGAGATAAGTTTCTTTACAATCCTTTTATGTGGCATTATTGTCAAATGCTTTCTGAAAGTCCAGATAGATCAAATCTATACCCTTACTCTCATATACATATACAGTAACATTTTCAAAGCATATCAAAATATTTGTAAGACAAGATTTTGCTTTAGTGAAACAATGTTGACTATCTGATAACATTCTAAACTTTGTTAAATGACTTTGCAAAGTATCTTTTATCAGACTTTCCAAAACTTTTCCGACAATTGATGTAAGACTGATAGGTCTATAATTACTGGGACAACTTCAGTTACCTCCCTCGAAGATAGTGGTAGAATTAACTAATTTCCAATCTTTTGGTACTTGTCCACAATTCAAGAACTTCCAAAAAAGTATGGCAAATGTCTTACATATCAAGTCCTTGACCTCCTTAAACTTGTGAAATTTTTAAACTGGTCCAAAAGCCTTATCATTCTTTAAACTTTCGAATTTTAGTTTAACAAATTCAGAATTTATATACTTGTCTTGTTCAACTTTGTTTTCCTCTATCATAATGAAGAATTATGGTTCATAGGGTTCATAATGAAGAATGCTATTTAAGTCTTCATTAGTAAAAAGTAAAAACTGAAGAAAAAGCATAATTTAATAACCTTGCCAGTTTATAATCATCAGATATAAGCCTTCCTTTGTCATCCCCCAAAGGTTCTATTCCCATCCTAATATTTTGTTTACCCTTAAAGTACTTTAAAATATTTTTGCTGTTAATATTTATGTTTTTAGTCAAATTTCTTCATACATTGTTTTGGGTGTCCTAATCTTTCTTATCTTCTACAGTTTTCTAAATCTAGTTTAATACAAGTCAATTTTAGTTTCTAAAATCTGTGATGCTTTTCTTGTGCCTTTTGTGAGCTAACTTGGGCTTTTACTTACAGCTACCTTTTTCTTTCTGTAAGGAACGTATTTAAGATTTTTCCACATTTCCTCATTGTCTCCAATTAATTCAGCAATCTAATTTACAAGAGATAATTCTTGTTGCAATCCTTCAGAATGTTTTCAAAATTTGGAATCAAAGTTATTCCTGATTTCCATATGCAGAAAAACATCAAACTTAATACAGCAATAATCACTTGTTTCTAGGTGGTCCTCAGTTGTCACCCTGTCAACAATTTCCTAGTATTATTTCTAGTAGGTTCCTTGATCAATTGGTGAGGAAATCTATCTTGAACTGTTTCCAAAAATCTCATGCTTTGCTTCTAGTATTTCTAAATAAATATGTTTGAAACTAAATGCACTCACAATTATGACTCCATTAGCAGATGAAATCTTAATCTCACTGTAAAGTTTCTCACTAATTTCGTCAGTTTCATCTGGTGGTCTGTAATAAAGTTCTACTAAAAGTTTTCTCCTTAGATATGCACTACTGTAACTTAAATATATTCAATATCCTTACTATTATCCTTAATATTGTCAACTTCAACAGGATACTGTAAGACGTTGTTTATTAAAAAAGACTCGTATCAATAATGATTTGCTTTTTTAGAATTTTCGCGCAAAACTACACGAGATATTCATGCTACACATAACCTTTTGTTTAATACTAAACTAATAGACTAGAGGGAAGGTAGCTAGTGAAAGCCACCCACTGTGAACGGTTGGCTGAGTGAAAAGTGGGGTTTGACTGCCGCTGTTATAACGTACCCACAACCCAAAGTGATTTTATTGGAAAATGAACTCAAATTTTAAACCCTAAAATTTACAGTTTGAAGACATTAACCACTTATCCGTACTTGCCTACATCAATGATATAAAGCAGAACAAACTTTATAAACCAGATACTTCTCATAATGTAATGAATTCAAAGAATTCTTATTTAAAAAAATCTGAATTTTTATCTATTAATTTTCTGATGTTATGTTACGAATACCTTAAACAGAGCATTGAACGTTGTACAACCTGAAGTCCAACCGTTATGAATAATGTAGGCAAGACTAGTAATTCATAGTTCCTTAATTTAAAACGTTTTCACAACGACCCTTTTGGTGCAGGTTGTTCAGCTATATCACTCAATCTATATATTTATAAGCCTGAATGTCTCTTTCTCTCAGTGGTCTCCTGGTGGGACAGCAGTAAGTCTTCGGACTTACAACCCAGGCGCTCGATTTCTCTCAGCAGACACAGCAGATAGCCCATTGTAGTTTTGCTATGACAAAATACACATACCCTCTATTTTGATTTGTTTTTTTATCTACGGCCACATCTTTAAACTACAAACTTGGGCTACAAATACAACTTTGTGCATAAAATAACAAGGCTGAGTGGCCGCGGCCGAAGATGCCGTTTTAAGGTCACAGATTGAGGTTAAAGTGACCAATATAGCAATTTGAACAAACAGGAGGACCAAACCGTTTTAAAGTGAAAAGGCCAGATATTTTTTTTGTAATGTGTGACTAAGAGAGTTATTATTTACGTTTCTTCTAACTATTCTATCCATGATCATGTTAAAATGATTTTAAAACTTCATGGAGCCTTCATTTATGCTTTCTCCCTCTTTTTATACACATACATACATACTCTGTAACTTCCTTTATCTAAAAATGGTTATTGCTATCTTTCGGACATGCACGCACACTCTCTCAACTAAGCAGGCTAGCTTCACTCATATCTTTTTTTTTTTTGCTTGCGTGTACACGCAAAAATCAGCTATACAATGACTTTACAAAAACTTTTGGTATATCGGCAAATTTTCATTTACGTTTTGTTGCACCAAGAAAATACTAAATCAGTTATTCATTAAATGGAACGATAATAAAGTCAGAATGCGCTACAAACGACAACACAGAAATTACACAGCAGAAATCAGGACACCAAAAGATGGTTTGATTTGACTTGAACTTCACACAAAGCTACACTAGGGCTATCTGAGCTAGTCGCCTGTAACTTAGAAATGTAAGACAAGAAGGAAGGGAACAAGTCATCATTACCCATCGCCAACCCTTTGGCTGTTCTTTTACCAACGAAGAATAGGATTGATTTTCACATAATATAATGCCCCCACGGGTGAAAGGGTAAGCGTATTTGATGGGTCGGGGATTGGAACTCGCAACCCTGAGATTGCGAATCGAGGACTCTGACCACTTGACCATGTCGATTCATGTCGAAAAATAGAAAAATTTGTTTTGGAAACTTCAAATGTAATCCAAAGCATACAAGAAGCTGTAGCTATATTCCCAGTTTTGCTTTGATTAAAATAGTTTTAACAAATTTCTATTTTTCGCAAAATGTTATTTTTATGTTAGTGCAATGAATTACATCCACTCTTGTTGGTTTAATCAAAACCATCATTCAAAGTACTCTGTTAGTGTCTGATATATACTGACCATACATCTTTAGATAGCAGAAACTTAACTTGTTTGAAGCATCTACTTATCCACTTAACTAAAAACGATAAAAACCATCTTTTTAGAATGTTCATCCCCTTGTCGTTGTAGATGTATACACTTCATCAAGTAATTGATAGATAATTAGGATTTATAACGTTATGACCATGAAAGTACAAACATAATATAATTTATTACTTTTATTATTTAATATATATACAAATCAGACATTTAATGATCTACTATGCGTTCTGAAATTATTGGTTGGTTATCCTAAGTCCGTAAAAAGAAAAACATTTAGCATTTGTGACTTTACATATTTACACTTCAGTGTGTAGTGTTGTGAACAGAACAAGGGCAGCTTGGTACTGGTCTCAAAGCCCCCCCTGGCAACTCAGCGCTATGTCTGCGGACTTACAACGCTAGAAACCGAGTTTCGATACTCATGGTAGGCAGAGCACAGACAGCCTATTCTGTAGCTTTTTGCTTAATTACAAAGAAACACTGATCTCGCACTCCCAAGTAGCACAGTGGTATGTGTGGTGGCTTATAATGGTACAAACCAGGTTTTCATACTCGTGGCAGACACAGCAAAGATAGCCCAATCTGTAGCTCTGTGCTTAACTTCGAACAAATTCATAGGATTGAACTTCGATGATCTCGCAGCTTGTATTCCTAAAGTTTAGTCTATCATTCTTTCGTTTGCCATATTCCAGGAGTGGAAAAAGGATTGTGTTTGATTGTTAATATTTGATACCATTGATATACATTTAACACATTTATTTTTAACGTAATTTAAAATGTTATGCAGACAAGTTTTTGATAGTTTCTATTGTTTTTAAGTAAGATATATATAATAATTGTTTGTATATTCTTGTAACAAAACACTTTAAGAATATTGTTGTTCCTACTCTTTCTTACTTTATCTGCAAGCACATCTTGTAAAATTATTGTGTTTGTATACCTTCTGCGAACTCTTTGTAGCCAGGGTTTTGTTTTTGTTTATCTTTTTCGCTGTAGAATAACGGCTCATAAAATGGTTCTGTGTTTTGACTATTAGTTCTGTCATCCCTTGATTAATTTTAGATCAAATTCCAATTTTGTAGTCAGGAAATCACCCCCCTTTGATTTGGTGTATTTAACTATGTCCGAAGTCTTGTTGTAGGTTAATTTACTGTAATCCTATTTAAAAAAAATTCAATTTGAGGGTAGGCTGGTAGAGGTCCTGATGAGTAATAGAAATGAATCGGGTATACGCGAGCCACACGCTTGGTATTGCTGACGCAAAAAATATAGTTAATAAAAGGAAAAAAATTCTCAGAGATTAATTTACTCTAATTCTGTCTGAAATAACTTCAAATGCTGCCGCTGGTGAGGATTCTCTATTGTTTATATTTTAATCCTATAAAATTAAGACAAGTACATATTAATATTGAAGTGACCGTGTCTAGCGGGTTTATTTGCGTATTGTTGCTTTAAACTGTTAAAAATAAAAACTTGTAATTATAAAAACACAGCTACGACTTCTCTAAATCAGATGTCTAACTACAGTCAGTTCGGTTCCAGTGAAAAATCAGACAAAATGCAAATAACGCATTTATTACTTCTCGTTCACTTACTTTCTTTAACTGTATCTAAACCAAAGTTGACATGAATCTGTGTGTATAAGTTTAATAGATGCATTATTCCAAACCTAAAGCATGGTAGAAGCACAGAAGAGCTGCAAAGGTGGAGGAATCCAAAGGTTGAGTGCCTATTTTGTAATCTTATTACATCGTTAGATCAGTGTCACCACATGCTCTGTCTAACGACCGTGCATCTTAGCAATAGTCCTACAGCGTATTTTTCATTGCAAAAGATCCTGATATAAGGATATTATGTCCATAGTACACCATTCTTCCCTGTAGACTTGCCATGAATCATCTAGTGTAAAAAGGCAATGTTCTTTAAATTGATATTGTCACTTTAACAAATGGATATATTTTGTTACTATCATGTTACCTACTCTTGTCTTTGAAGAATGAAAGTCTTTTTACTCCACTGACCTTTGTGTTGGTAACTTCTCACCTCTTACAAGATGTTGCTATTTGTTTGCCATGGCTAAGGTGCAACTTGTTGTGGGTCTCATTCTAGATGATCCTGGTACCTCAAGCTCATTCATATTCCTTTGTTTACAATGCAATTAGGTACAAAGAAATCTCCGTCCTTAAAATAAAAATCCTCAATCTAAACATTTCTTTATAATCTGAGTTTATGGGAAGGTTGTTACATGCTCTTCTCAAAAGTTATTAATTATCACATTACCTACGAACATCAAATGGTACAGATGGTTTACTATGTTACATTAAAACTATTTTGAATATGCAAATCAACAGCAAATCACGTGATAATCTATCTGATGTATTATACGCTGGAGGTATTAGTCCCTCTTGACTTTAGAATAATGAGTGGTATCAACCCCACCCACCATGCTACACTGTTCAACACAACCCCTTGAAAAGCAAGAGATTGATCCAAAGAAGTAGGTTTCGCGCTCACTGGACATCGATAGAAGTTGTCACTTCGCTGAGACTGGCATGACTTGGTGACTATGACAGTAGTCTCACAATCTGAGGGTTGTGAGGTCAAAACTCCATCACCGAAAATGTTTGTCCAATGTTTTTGCTAACTAGGCCACCCAGGTGTATAAATGAATCAAGGCTTACAAAAATATCGACCGAAACCCAAACTCGTGTGATCAAGGTTGAAATGAGGAAATATATATATATATTTACATATTAGTCAGAAGATTGCAAAATGATCTTGATTTAACCAAATCACAATATGCGTTTTTCATTCATGTCAGTCCTCCATTGTATGCAGAGTAGAATTTATTAAATCTAGCTAAGTCTGTTCACAGTTTATAAAGGTTCTTCACGCTGGTAATTCTAAGTATTTGTAATGCAGATTAGGCCTCTAATAATACGTGTTTTAAAATAATTAACCAGCAATGAGGTAGAGTTTTTGTTTCTTTTTAAGTTCAAAGTTGCACAGTGGATAATTTGTGCTCTTCTAACCATGGGTAACCAAACCCCAGTTTATATGTTATAAAGTCTTCATACTTGACGCTGAGCCACTACTAAGGGGGCTTATAGAAGGGTGAAATAGTAATATTTGTTAACGCGTTGAGTAATTATATAATGGATCATGCATATCAACCAGGAGAAGAAACGGGAAATACTAAAGCTTTTATAGTACTGATAATGTACAACCAAGTCAGTTATCTGTAACTGACAACCGTTGACAGGTGAAGAGCAGTGATAGCCGCCTAAAGATTTCTCTAATCGAAGAGTGGAATTGACTCGAACCTTAGACCTTTCCATGCGCACCCCTGTCCTTGCTTAAAATCGTATTTATTTAGTTTGTTCAGTATGATTGTGTGTTTTTATTATAGCAAAGCCACACTGGGCTATCTGCTGAGTCCACCGAGGGTTATCGGACCCCAGTTTGTTAAGACTTGAGAAATTCGACTGTGAACAGAGAAATATTTTTACCAGAGAAGAATAAAAATGCACTGTAAAATAAAAATATTTATGGCGTTATTTTGAGATACGACTGATGAAAAGACGATTAACTGTTCATAATTATTTTGTCAACGATTAGATGCATTTGTTTTCATTTTTTCTGGAAACTTAAAGCACGTTAATTACCTTTTGTTTTGAAGTATCGTTGTACATTGGGCGCTGTGGGCGTATTATTTCTCAGACTTAAATTATATACATCTTAATTGGTTTCATTTCACTTTATTGTTTGTTTTTGAATTTCGCGCAAAGATACGCGAGAGCTATCTACGCTAGCCGTTCCTAATTTAGCAGTAAAAGACTAAAGGGAATGCAATTAGTCATAACCACACACTGCCAACTCTTGGGCTACTGTTTTACCAACGAATAATGGAATGAACGTCATATTATAACGCCCCCACGGTTTAAAGGGCGAGCAAGCCTGGTGTGACGGGGATTTGAACCCGTGACCCTCATGACATAAATTACGAAAATGTTTAAAATCGCTGCAAATAACAAAACTGATTCTAAAGAAGGTTGAGTGGATAAATGTTTACCACGTGTTTTTATTATTGTTGTTATTGTCATCGGAGACCTGTTATGAACATTTAGTTAGGGTGTTTGACTCGCAACCTGAAGGTCGCGGGTTCGAATCTCCACTCCAAATATGCTCGCCTTTCATTCGTTGGGGCGTTATAATGTAACGATCACTCCCACTTTTTGTTAGTAGAAGAGAAGCCCAAGAGTTAACGACAGGTGGGTGTTGATGACTCTCTAGTCTATCACTGTTAAATTAAATTAGGAAGGGCTAGCACAGATAGCTCTCGTATAGCTTTACGCGAAATTCAAAACAAACTGAATCATTTTAGCCACAGCTCATAGAACACTTCGGAGTTTTTGTTTGTATTTTTAAAAGTAGAAACTTTTAGCTCATAACTAATGTCTCATAGATTAAATTACTCTTCTCTTGTCTGAAAGAATTTCAAGTGCCACGGTTATTGAGGATTCCCTTTTGTTTCTTCATGTACATTCCCCAAGAAGCAAATCTCTAATGTTAAGCCTCTGGTTTCCTCTCAACACTACAACAGGATGCCATTTAATATTGACATTTTATCTTCCAAATCCTTCAGTACAATCAAACTTTAATCAGTCCAAGTGGCTAAAGATATCTGATTCTGCTTCACGTGTTCGAAACAACTATTATACATAGATAAGTACAGGAAGTGCTCTTAAATACAGGGCAGATTGTGGTGTACGGAAGACGTAAAACTTCTTTGGTGGAATAACTGAAGGAATAAATACCCGTCTTTTGTGGGTTTTTTTGCTTCCTTTCACAGATTTTCTCATTCAAATAAAGGAAGCGGTGTGCTGGTCCATTAGGGATTTGAAATACAAACAGAGAGATCACACACGTAAATATAATAGAGTTGATGTTAAGTGTACAACGCTATTATGTTTTATTCACCTAATTTTATACTCAGCATGAAGTGATTGATTATGTTTGTGTTTGTAGAGACAGCTTGACGTATATTGACACAACCATATAATTCGTAGCTTTATTTTAAGCTGTATTACTTGTATGTACAAATACGGTATATTGTAGCGTGCTACATTTCGTTCTAAAAAAAAAAAAAAAAAGATAGTCCGTCCGTACGAATAGAACACGCTGTATACATTACGTTATATTCCCTATTAATTAAAACTTTAACTTCCTGAGAATCTATACGAATTAAACATTTCACATTCATCATGAACAATTGCACGTAATTTATGAGCGTTTTATATAATATATCTTGTAAAATATTTTTTTCTAAAATGCCTAACATTTGTTATGGAAAATCAATATTGAAAAATCATAACATTCTAGGGCAAAGACAAATCTGTTGATCTTTAAAGATTCTTCTCCAAACTAGAGGAATAATTTGGAGGCTTATATCGCTAATTTTGTGAAAACAAAATACCCACCAAGTTATTGTTTTTATGCAAGGATTTTTTTACGGAAATAAAAATGTATTTAAATGTTGGATTTGTTATTATTATTATTAAACAAAACGACCAAAAATAATTGTATAAAATGATTTATGTTAACTAAACATTTTAACTTTTATAGGTCTTCATTGGCCTACACAAGAATCCTATCCCAATTTGATATATACCTAGTTTGCTAATATATGCTCATAAACCATGGGCTGTTTTATAACACCTTAAAAAATTCACACATCGATAATAATGTAATACTATTTTAAATTCGACATGGCGTGACCTAATTATTAGCATGCCAAGCCATGAATCGGAGGGCCGAAGACTTGAACCTCCACTATGACACTGAACATTTTTCAACTCATGATGTATTGTAACGTTATAAACGAGACGGCTATTCTCACTATTTAGTAAAGAATAGACTGAGCTCAATTTTCTTAAAATCACGTGATTTTAGCAATAACATTTTTGTTTTCCAATCAATTATGTTATAAATTTCGCGTGAAGCCTCACCAGGACTATCTGCGCTTGTCGTCCCTAATTTAGCAGTGTATGACTGAACGGAAGCCAGCTAGTCATTACTACCCACCGCTAACTCTTGAGCCACCATTTTACCAACCAGCAATGGGATTTACCATCACAGTATAACACTCCAACAGTTGTAAAGTTGCATGTCTGGTGTGACAGGGATTCGAACCCTCAAATTACGAGACGAGTGCCCTAACCACCTGACCATGTCGGGTGATTAGTCCTCAACTGATCTATGCTGGAACACTTTAACTTGATGTAATCGGTTCAATATTTTAAGCAGTGTCAAAGAAATATCGATGTATGTTTTAAATAGTTTATTTCATCACTTGTTAAAAGTTTCTTATAATAATGTTACACGTACTGCTTTCTAATATCATTTTAAGTGGCAAGTTCCCTTCGATTTGACTTCTTAGTTTATAGTTAATTACTAGTGGTAACATTACTCAGCTTGATTGTAAACCGTAAATTTGCATTTTAACTGTTTGTTACTGCTTTAACATTTTGAATCTTACTTTTATTGTAAGGACATAGTAAAAGTGTATACGTATTACTTTACAAAATGGAAGAACTCCGGTTAATTATGACTAATTGCTTAGTAGTATGTATCGCTTACACAAACAACGGGCCCTCTTCCATTAAATACACTTGGATATTTCATCGACCCTCCAAACTTATTCTGTGCAAACTTACTAATGTGAAGGTTCTGCTTTAAAGGTACTTTGAAAGTTGTATTTAATAGGCTCGAGCTAGTTGATGAGTTAGGTTGGTTAGAGAAGCCTATAGAATATTAATAGCTACCCTTGCAATGCATGTCGAGTAATTAAGACTATTACTTTACTTCCTTTTTTTCGGTTTACTTATTACAATGAAGAAAATGTTGCGTCGATAGGCCGAATACAAAGCCCCCCCCCCGCTAGTACAGCGGTAAGTCTACGGATTTACAACGCTAAAATCAGCGGTTCGATTCTCCTCGGTGGTTTCGGCAGAGAGTCCAATGTGGCTTTGCTAAAATAAAACACACACACACCCGAACACAAAGAGAAAAGTCCTCTGAGAGGATTAACTTTTTACTTCGTGATGTATTAAATTACCTGCTGTCTGTACAAAAATCAGTTTACTTTATTTAAGGTGAATTGGGGTTAGACTTTTATTTTTTAAAAAAATAGTGAATGTGCAGTACTGAGTAACCCAATATAGAAACCTAAACTTTACAAAACAACTGTTATAAACAAACAATGCAGCCAAGAGTATTAAAGTGGCGTTTCCCAAAAAGAATTTAGGTGAGAGGAATCTACTCTCCCATATAAAAAAGACACTTTTAAAGCGAAGACAACCAGTAGTTTCTGAGTGCCCATGATTGTCTTTCAGTAGCTCAAAGAAGGAACTAACCTTTTTATTACAACAGTGTAGCATACAAACAAAAGAATAGGTGTTAAAAAAGGAAGTGAACCTGCCCCTGAATAGCTATATATGAAAACAGTTAAGTATATTAACCCTGAAGATTGAGTGAAGTCGCAAAGGCAAAACGTCAGTTTAAATATTGTTTTATGTTTATTGGAAGTGTAAAGGTTGTTTTTCCTTTGGTTTATTCAACATTTAGGGTACTCTTTCACCAACGCATAGTGAGATTAACTGTAATAACACTCTCACGAATGAAAGGACGAAGATATTCGGTTGGACGAAGATTCGAACCAACATCCCGCAGGTTAGGAGTCGAGTGTCCCTCACCACCTGACCATTCAGGCCTTTGCGGATAGTAATATAATACGAAATATGATATCCTTGTCTCTCAAAATACGCTTTCGGTCATATATGTCATATGAATAACTAATAAGGTATAAAGAAATACATAAACTATTTTAACGCTATAGCTTTACTTAAGAATAACCAAAACGTATGAAAATTGATACAGCTGCTCTTTGTGAACATTCCCCATAGCTAGAATTGAAACTTTTCTGTTGGCGATTAATTTTAATTAATGCCTTTGTTAGTGGTAATCAGGCTGACAACAAAACAACTGGTAAATAATTTTGAATTTTAAAAATTCAAGCTAAGGAAGACGAGTGCTAAATTTCGTGTTGATATTGGCTTTAATGGCTAATTCATCAAAGCGCAGTTTTCACAGGGGCCACTAATTTATTACTATGATATCTTTGTGGAAATACATTTTAAATTAGGTTACTATTGGTCGTCACTTTGATAAAGAAACAATAGGAATCCTCAATATCCGCGGCAAGAATAAAGTATATTTATTTATGAAACTTTGTAATAAATTGGCATATTGGCCTATTGTCCGCGGCAAGATTAAAGTATATTTATTTATAAAACTTTGTGTTTTTTCCCTTTCTATTAACTGTATTTTTGTGCCCCAGCAATATCAATCATAGGGTGCGCGTATACCCGATTTAGTTTTATTACTCATCAGGATTTCTACCAACCTACCATCAAATTTAAATTATTTTAGACAATATTAGAGTAAATAATTCTATGAGACCTTTAGGTGACCGAATACATCAATCGAAAGGATTTGACTTCTTGAGTCCAAAACTCTTGTTAGAATTCAAATCGTTCAAGATATGACAGAAATAAAATCTAAAAGTTTGTACTTTAGAAACTCAGAGCCGCTATGCCGCGACAAAAAATAGCATCATGGGAGCCTACTCGATTTTAAATGACATAACAAATCACTACGTCTTCATTCGAAAAAATGATTCTACCTATCTTTTTTTTTTTCCAATTTTAATTGAAATTACCAGTTATATACTAGGCAGTAGAAAGTTAAATTACAACTCGAACATACGGAAAATTAATTACATTACTTTGCCAGAGTTTTGTTTGTTGTTAAGCGCAAACTTACACAATGGGCAGTCTGTGCTGTGCCCACCATAAAACCCAGTTTTTAGTACTATAAACCTCTCCAGACTGTACGCTGAACCACTGAAAAGCACTACGATTTTCTGAATAGAGGAAACGCAGTCTTAAACTGATAAACCTAGATAATTCCTTGATGTATTCATTTTCGATAAATTTTGAGGTAAATCTAATAACTCATACAAGTTTTAGTTAAACGAAAGATTATTCATTAAAAATGGGAATATTATGTAATATTAGGCGTTAGAAACGCTATTGATTTTTGTATTTATAGCCAATACAGTAAGGCTTTACGGGTTGAAATAGAGGAACGTAAGAACGTAACTTGTTATCTCGTAAATTTTGTGCTCTACCATAGGGCCTACTCGCGCTTAATATTTTAGAGTAATCGTAATTTTAAGTCTATTTTCTTTTAAAGAAGTGTCAGGTAACAGTGATTGAATATTTGTGTATCAATGTTTCACAAATAAGTAAGAAGTAAAGAGAGCCATTAAATCTCAAAAAAAAATCTGTAATAATAATTTGGTGATTCGTAATTATAATATGCGCATAATTTTGTTTTCTTAAAATCACAGTTACTTCATCAAAGCGCAGTTTTCACAGGCGCCACTAATTTATTACTATGGTATCTTTATGGAAATACGTTTTAAATTAGGTTACTATTAGTCGTCACTTTGATAAAGAAACAATAAGGAATCCTGATTTAATGGTGTTAGTCTCAATTTTATCAGGTTTACTAGGTCTTGCTAACGCTGTCAGACTTGTGCGTTTTGGAATAGAACCACATAATTATTCCAATGTTAATCGCTAGATGTCATTTACTGGTTGGTTAAAAATTCTGAAATGATGGGGGGGTCACTGAAGTTAACTGGAAGTCCTGAAAGGATAAATATTTCGAGAAATCTGTTTAATAAATTGTTGAGTCATTTTGAGGTTAAGAGTTCTCAAGATCTAATGGGTAGGACACTCAATTCACAATATTCGGGACTCAATCCTCTCACCGAACAAGCTTGCACTTCCAGCCATTATATTGTGACGATGCATTCCATTAGTTGTTGGTAAAGAGTATTTCATATGTTGGCAATTCGCAGTGATCACTAGCTACCTTCCCACTAGTCTATCACTTCACTATCAAGAACAGTTAGCGATTAGATAACCCCCGAGTAACCTTGCTCGAAATTTAATAATAAGAGGTTAAACGTTTATATGAGTATGTGTGTGTTTGAGTGTTAAGGATTTCCTTTCTTTTTCAACAGAGATAAAGTTGAAAAGAATACCTGTAACGTAAGGCATTTTTCATTGTCCGTACCCTCTGCTGGGGGCTGCCCAATCAGCAAACTAGAGAAATGCCATTAGACATCTCATAATGATGAATTTGACAAAATGTCATAATAGTATTCACACAAATTTAAGTTACTGTAAAGTAAACAGGACTCAAAACTCAGTAGAAATTAAACGTTTATTTCTCAATTTCCTTTTTTTTTGTTTTTCGTGCTACAACACTTACACCCTTGTGCAAATTAATTGAAACAAATTGTCATTTTACAATACTTTTAGCATGGTGGCTGGTGTTGGCTCGCTGGACCCGCTGATTTCCTTTAATAGTCATTTTTTCACACAGATGGCGTCATTAGCTGTGTTTTGCAGTACAGTCGATCTATTTTGGGGATATATGACGAACTTTTGAGGAATATTACGTCATTCGAAATTGCGTTAGAAGGGCAAGGATACCAGTCAAAAAACAACTTCTTACCAACTCAATGAAGAAAAAACGGTATCAATGGGGTCTGAAACACAAGAACTTGAAGCAAGAACAATGGAGGAAAGTGTTATTCAGTGACGAGACTCATTTCTTCGTACCGGGTAAAGAAGTCTGCATGTTCGCAGATCTACAGGTGAGAAACTTCGAGAATCTCACATCAATCAGTTCGTAAAACATCCCTTGAAGAAGATGTTTTGGGACTTTTTCAGCTACTATGGCGTCGGAGGCTTACATATAATAGAAGGTATGATGCGAGGACCACAGTACATCAAAGTTTAGCAGAGGAGTCGTTCTAGAATTGAAAAAGAGATTTCCAGATGGATCTGGCATTTTTCAGAAAGATCTGGCTCCGTGCCACACATCGAAACTTGTGAATTTTATGACTACAACGCGAATAAAGGTGCTGGACTGGCCTGAAAACTCTCCGGACTTAAATCCTATTGAAAATCTTTGGACGATTTGTAAAGAAAGACTTCGGGGAAAAGACTGTACTACGAAAGATAAGCTAATTGAGGCCATAATTGAGGTGTGGTACCGTGATCCAAAAATTAGTAAAGATTGCAGTGAACTCGTGGACTCGATGCCAAAGCAGCTTAATGATCTTCTGAAAAATAAAGGCGGTCATATCGTATTAATATGTGAGTAATGTTTGGATTCTCAGAAATAAAACGCAAAAAGTTGAAAAAATCGTAATTTTCCGTCTTGTTTCAATTAATTTGCACAAGGGTGTAAGTCTGAGATCATAAAAGTTCAGTGAATCCTAAGTTTTACGTCTGATTTTCTTTTTCACAATATAGGATTAGAATTACCATTACATTGTCAAATACAATTTGTTTGTCTTTTCAGAAGTTTTCAGCGATGACTGGGGAACCTGGCACAATGGACCGGTGGACTCCGTTAATCTCGGAATATCTCGCAGAAAACGTAATAGTGCAAGAGTAATTGCCATGTAAAATGAGGTCTCATGAAAAAATTGACTTCTATTTTCTCTCTGTGTATTGAGCAAAATATATTCAATTCCATATTATCTTAGTTCTCAACGTGAATGAAGCACTGTTACATTTTAATGTATATTATGAAACTGGGAGTTGACCACTGGGATTCAGCCAATATGGTGGCCCCACTTTACCTAGTTATATGTATACTGCAGATTACTTATTGGAATAAGAATTATTGTATGATGATGAGTTTGCTAGTTTTGTTATTTACTTAATATGAAACAAAACCTCCTGATAAATGAATGACATTCAATTAATAAATATGTGACATCTGAAAACTGAAGAACTCTGTCTCTCACAGTTGTGTGATGTCTGTGCAGGAAATCCTCTGCTGTACGCGCGTGCGTTCCTAGTTTTGAAATCACATAATAGTTGTAATTGAAGAATTACAAATCGGTCTCAGAAATATAAAAACTAGTTTGGTATCTCTTAATAAAGTTGTAATCAGAAAATACTGATATGAATTCGGTTTCCCAAACATGAAAACTAGTTTTGTAGTTCTTTACCCAGTTGTTATTAGAAAACTGTGGGTAACAAATTCGGTTTTACAAACAAAACTTTTAGTTCTATAGATTGAGAACATTATTACTAAATTATTTTTCAAAGCTCAAAACCTTATCCACACATGAGTAACAGCCACGATAACAAGTCCTTACGGATAAGTTTGTTTTTTTTTAAAGCAAATCATATAGATGTGAATATCTGAGCAACCGAGTGCGCATGTAAAAAAACGTACATGCAAGTTTCTTTAATTTTGTTACGTTAGGCCTTGCAAACTGCAGATATCTCTGCTTTAGTTAAATTATCCTAAATAATTACTGATAACTACAATATCAATTTCGATTTCACAATAGTAGGTTAAAGGTATAATGTTACTATTAAGTTAATATTATAGTTTACATTTGATTAGATAAGCTGCGCATCCTTTTCTAACTCATGGCTGTTATATCGCATCTATTTCAAATATTGTTCAGTTTCATCTTTTTAAAAAAAAATTCACCTTAATATTTTTGTTATTGTTTGTTTTAGTGCAAAGCTACACAAATAGCTATCCCATTATGTCCCTCGTGTAGGGATTCAACATTGACTTAATAAGCCCTTAAGCTTGACGCTAAACCACTATTGGAGTCTATTCAGTTTAACTACGATAAACCTACATGAAAACGTTCCCATCATTGTCAGTTACTTTACGAAGGTCTATCGGAGCACTTTCGTCTGTTTAATGTTTCAATTTTGGTGCAAAATTAACATAGATCAAGTGTTTTGATCTCTTCGTTTCTTTCATTATATCAAAATTTATTCAAGATAAAAATGGTGTAACACATATTATTGCCTATTTTTAAAATTAATCACCACTTACTCTGCCCAGTTTGTAACAACTATGTAAATACAATAGGGATTCAAAGACGTATAAAAGAAACTAGCGATCAGTCAGTTCTCCACACCAGTTAGGCTTAAAAACAACACTTCATAAGTGTAAGTGATTTTAAAAACTTCACTAGGCATCCATCGTGCGTCTTGCGTATATATGAAATTTATTTTAGCGAAATGTTCCTTCGTTTTCTGTGATCTTTTCAATACAACTAAGTCCTAAAAATAGCTTTTTAACCAAATGTAAAAGACCGGCATGACCAGATGGTTAAGGTGTTCGACTCGTAATCTGAGAGTCGCGGGCTCGAATCCCCGCCGCACCAAATATGCTCGCACTTTCAGCCGTGGGGGCGTTATAATGTTACGATCAATCCCACTATTCGTTGGTAAAAGAGTAGCCTAAGAGTTGGCGGTTGGTGGTGATGACTAGCTGCCTTACACTAGTCTTACACTGCTAAATTAGAAACTGCTAACGCAGATAGCCCTCGTGTAGCTTTGCGCGGAATTAAAAAAAACAAACAAACGTTTAAAGTGCAATTGTCCATTTATGCTCTGCCAACCACGTATATCGAAACCCGGTTTTTAGTGTTGTGAGTCCGCAACCATATCACTGTGCCACTGAATGTAATAATAATCGTAGAACGCGTAAGGAAACAAGACTGTGGACACTGTAGTTATTTTTGTACTCAAAACTACAAATCCATATTTTGGTTCCATGCTGTTACGTACAATTAAATTTGGTAGAGTCAAAATAAGGGTTTTAAGTTTCAATAGAAAACTGTCTACAGTATCTCCTGCCTTGTTTCCTTAGATTTTTACGATCCCTAGTTGCAGGTTTTTCAAATTCCAATTCCTTTATTTGTTGGCCATCTTTTTTTTTTTTATGAGCAAAGGATTACTTGATCCGATAGCAAACATTACACATCGTACTGATAATAAACATAGCTAGTAACTAGTTTATACGGTTCATGATGATTTACTGTAAGTATTGACTAATGGATCACATTAATTCGAGATGTAGAATGTTAAGCTGTAGCTGAAGATTTGTAAGAATATAATGAGCATTTATAGTTTCTGTGCAACTAAATTATTTACATATAATGCATAGCAATGGGCAAATATATACCCAGACTGAGACACAACCTCCAATAAACGTTTAATAAAATTTAATATAATGTATATTGATTTTTCTCTTCTTCACTTCATACATAACATAGGGATTAGCTCCTTAAGGGCACCGACTCTGCAATGTACAAAGCATTGAGTATCTACGTGTTACAGTCATTTAATGTCCATACATTATTGGCAGGTAATTCCTGTTTCGCCCTATATTTAAACTTTTTAACTAAACACTCGCGTTTGTAAGAAAGCTAACTTCTAGAGGCAATGATAACATCGTTCACACCAGAGTTACGTATTTTAGCTTAAGTAAAACATAAAAGAAACAAAATCGAATTTTCAATACTTCTACGACTTACACAGCACCTTATTTAGTATTCTACAAAAGTTTTGGGTACAAGATACCAAGTTTTTTTCGTTGTAGACTAGCAAGAGAATAAAAAGAAAAATTATGAAAGGGCTGTTTGAGCGGATTTTCTTTTCCTTCTTGAGTGCATTTTGCCCGAATGTTCTATTAGGTTTTGTGCAATTCCTTGCGTTCCCTATTATGAAACACATGGTGGTTCATGATATAACAAAATTAGCAACACTTATTCTACGTGACTTGATATTATTATATATATCAGGATTTAAATCCATGAACAAAATTACATCTATTAGTGTTTGTTTAATCAGAAAGTTGCATAATAGCTATACCCACTCCAAAGATTGAACCATGAATTTTAGCATTATAAATCCAGAAATTTAATACTGAGCCACCAAGGGCGGTCTTTTACTGAAAATAATATATACAAGTATTAAAAAGTAGATCATTAACAAAACTTATATAAAGAGATCTTAAGTCTTTAAAAAAAGAACCGTAAAAGAAATTTTGCCAGAACAAAAAATGGGTAATATGTTTATAACTGTTTGCAATTTGATGCAAGTTATATTATCATAATACACTTTTAGCTCTACTGAATTATACATTAAATAATTAACTGTTAAAAGTAGTTTAGTATGGTGTCGTTGAACTTATGAGAAACACTACAAAATTAGAAATGAAGAGTGTAAAAGTAATTCATCTGTTACTCATGTTGACGTTCTTACCAGTATATACCAGGCTGATATAACATGAAAGATTGGTTTGAATTTCGTGCAAAGCTACACGAGAGCTATCTACGCTAGCCATCCCTAATTTAGTAGTGTAAGACTAGAGGAAAGTCAGCTAATCATCACCACCCACTGCCAACTCTTGGGCTACTCTTTTAATAACGAATAGTGGGATTTATCGTCACATTACAACATGTTTGGTATGACAGGGATTCGAAACCGTGACCGTCGGATTACGAGTCGAGTGCCAGGCCAACATGAAAGATAGTCAGAAAAATAGGTAGGAACGAAAATTAGCATTTCTCAATTCGTGTTACATTTGGCAACATAATTATGAAAGCACCAAGAAATAACAATACTGATAAAAAAAAGTGTAAATTTTATCAAGGCAAAATAAAATTGTAAATAAATGATATACATATATATAAAGTACATTCATTCTAACATTTCTAGTAATTATTATGACTTAAAAACAGTAATTGTTCAAATAAATTTAATTCTACACATCTTATTGACAACCTCATGGAATTCAAGCTAATTTCTATCTGCAGCATTCATTGGTTGAGAACTTTCTGTTACTTCTTGGTTGTTCCCTTCTTTTCCCTTTTCTATCCACCTACCAAAAACCATAGAAATTTATATCATGAGACAAAACTTGTGATTCAGTTATCACTACAAGTTATATCCTTCTTCTGCATCTAAAACACATGTTAATAATTGTTTATTTCGATTTTGAAAGTAACCCTATACAGGATATTATGTATCTTAGAAATATGAAGGTTTTTTCACCTTTTCCATTAAAAACGTTCATTAAGCATTTCCATAAAGAAAAAGAAAATTTAGTTTCAGTATTATAAAACTGTCAACACAATACTGCATCTTGAAAGTACTATTAGTGTTTCATAATGATAAACACACTTTACATAAATATGTATATACAGTAGAGACAGATAATACAGGTATTAAAAGCTTATTCATAACATAAAAATACAGAATTAAGTTAAAAATTCAAATATTGAAGCATTTGGAAATGATATATGTGCTACAAAATGATACAACATTTTATTCAGTTCATTATAAAACAATCCTATAAATACATATGTATATAAACAAATTAGGATTACTTTGGCTTGAATTTTGCCTAAACTTATGCAAGAACTATCTCCACTAGCCATCCATAATTTAGCAGTGAAAGAATAAAGAGAAGGCAGCTAATCGACAACACCCAATTTCTGGGCTACTCTTTTACCAATGAATAGTGGGATTGACTGTCATAACATAATGCTCCCATGGCTGGAAAGGCAAATGTGTTCGGTGGGAAGGAAATTTGAATCTGCAACCTGCAGACTATGAGTCAAGCATCCCATCCACCTGGCTAAGCTTAATAAATTATTATGTGTGTGTATAATCACACACATACACATATATTGTATGACTATACTATACGTTTATTTATTACAATGGAATGTGATTTTCAGTAATAACTTATTAATATAATATAAAAAAATAATACAAAATAACGTACAGGAAACAGGTTTACTCACCTTTTAATAGCTGAAATCCAGGAACAAACCTATCATAAAATGAAAAATTAAATAAATAAATCACAAAATTAAGAAAAGTATTATACATTGTTGAGATTGAGCTTTTGTACAAGTACCAGCTGTCATGCCATTTTAATACAGCATGACTTGCATGGTTTTACTAACAGTTGCAGTAACATCACTCTAGAAAATAAGAAGCTGCTGGAAGTGTAGGGCGAGGCATGCAGAATTTGTGTAGCATGACACGATTGATGCTAGACATACAGAGCTCTTACATCAGACTAAAATGATGCTGCCCCATAAAGAAACAATGAACAAGCTATTGATAATAATAACAAGTACATAATTCCTATTTCACTAAATAATGTTATTACTATATTTTCAGTTCCCTGACTGGTCTTGCAGTGAACAACTTGCCTTCTTGCCACTACTATACATATATAAATTTCAGCAAAGTTACATTTTACAAAAACAATATTACAGAGTTTAAATAAGATTTATAGCTCACATACATGTATGATAATCCTTTGTTACTTTTACTGGCATAATTCATTAGACTTAGAGAACCATCATGGATTTAAAACAGGTTTCAAAGAAGTTACATTACAGTGTACAATGTTTACTCCTCACATTTTATTATATGCAATATAATCTGTTCAATATTACAAGAATTATTAAAAACTCACTCTCATTTCTAACAAATAGTGCACTTATTACACTACATGAACAAAAATTCATTCAGTTAAGAAAGAAATTAAAAAAAGGTTGCTACATTGCTACCAATAATAAAAGGTTTACAAAATATCATGAAGTTTTGAAATTTTAATTCTTTCAGACATTGCTCAAGGTAACAAGTGTTTTGACCAACACTTGCTTTTTCTTCCAATTAAATTAAAATATTCTGTATATAATGCGATATCACATCATTAATTTAGTTACATTAAGTTTTGGTAATTGCTTTCATTACCACATTTATAACTGTTGTGACTCTTCATTCTAAATCATATTACTAATGAACTAACTTCACATTTTTGTATTTACATTTTGAATTTTGTAGAAGGTTTATCTAATTTTATTACTTCCTGTTGCATGATTCATTTGTTGTAAGAGACTGAGAATAGATACATATGATCAACAGTGTAAGACACACTTCTTAGTACATTTAAAATATCATTTTGTTTATATTACATGTAAGATTGTTATATTTTTATTACAGAACCAATATTCTAGTTACTTATAGTTAACATGTTCAGGTAAAGAAATGTTAAGAGCAAGTAACTATAACATTGATTCTGTAATGAAAATAGGTACTCTATTCCTCACATGTCTGTTTTGAGAGATTGTTTGCATGCCACTAGCCTTGAGCTATCTCCCACCTAAGATATGTATTTTAACTTGCACTGCACTAGTGTGTAATGTAACCACAATGTGACAGTAGTCCTCCACTAATAAGGGGCAAAACATGCTCTATGCCCATTAAATCCCCATAAACAGTCAAAATTAACTTATTTCTTAAATGAAGCAATTATCAAGTGCACCAGTAGTGTGCAAAAAGTATTATTTAAAATACACTTGCAGGTAACAAAAATGCTAACTTCTGAAATGGTATCCTTAGCTCTCTGCACAAAATAGCTAATCTCAGAAGCAACTGAAAAGAAAACCCACAGAATGTAACATTCAAAAATGGGAACTTACTAAAGGGTAACATTTATGGGAGAGTACATCCATTTTGTTCACCCAGATGAATGTAGAAAATGAGAAAGGTAAAATGCAGAAAATATAAGAAAGTACATGACTAATCAAGCATTTACCCAAAATTTGTCAGTTGGATATGAGATGTAGTATGGCTAGGACACAGATTAGACTTGTATAGTTTGGTATGCATTCTGCAGTGTCATTTACTCATGGGTCCCTTCCTGTCATAAAAAGAGAAAACTTTGTCCCCCACATCTAGCCAAAACATAAAGAAACTGGCATATCATATAAGAGGTGGTCTGCAATACACTGGCAAGGATATCCAGGCTATACTTCCTATACTACTGTGCTGCTACCCACTTATATTATATTCACAAAGATAGCACAATCGTGAGGAAATATCAATTCAACATGCAAAAGGCTTAGAACTAGAATTAGCAACAGGTAGCAGAATTCATAACCTAAATAATGTAAAAGTCTCTTACTGGACAAAGTGGATAAAGATAAATGTGAAACGTAATTGCAAAAGTCTACATTTGTAAGTCAAGGAAGTAGGCTGATACTCCTTATGCTGGCTTTTTCCATATTATTCCATTGAAAGTACAGTGTGGAATAGATAATGAATGATATTCATATATGTATACATCTCCTTTGTGGTCTTGCAGAAAACCCACTCTAATAGAACACATAGAGCCAGGGAAGATGAATTTACTGTTCCATTACCCTTGACTTGATCTAAATTTAGGGAAGTAATTGTACCCTACTAGGCAACACCTACCACAAAAGTGAATCATATAAAAATATAAATTGGTAAGGATGTAAAAAAAAGCATTTACCTATCAAATTTTTAGTAAATTGGAAAATGGTGACTGAAGGTAGGTGATATTCTAAAGTAAATGAAACTGATAGATGGTGGTGTTAACGGGGTACAAAGATGATGGCCGTAAACCACACTTCAGCCAGGGGGATCTTGTCCAAGGTTGACTGAAAGTAAGTCCAAAGGCAGATTTGATGTGACAATACATGATATTGCCTAAAATCATCACCATTCTGAGAGGAATATATTTTCCAAATGAGTTGACAAATCTAACCAGTGAGTGTGAAGGACAAGACATTCCTGAAAAAAGAAAGGCTCCATGGCAAAAATAAATAATTATGTGAACCTTAAAACAGAGCTGTGTACATCAAGTGACACCTCACACCTTGAACTAAACACAAAAGATGATTGTGGTTGGTATGATCACAGTTATGGAAGAGAAGGAACAATCACTATCCCAAATCACTCAAGTCTTAAAAAGAAACACAATCTCAGAATATCTATGAAACAAAGTACAATGAATAAAGAATAGATATGCAATAACTACAATCACGAAGTAGACAGAAATAGATTTTAAGAGAGAGAATGATGGTATAATAATTTAGTAGCCAATGGGTTAAACAAGGCCTGGGTAAAAGCATAAACAATCATATTGAGATTCCAGTGAGGCTGATAAATTTTGATAACAGATTAACAATAACAAGGTGAAAAGGTATGAGAAGGAAAAGATGAAACTACTGTGAAAAAGTCAAAAATTGGTCAATAAGGCTACCTGATAGCTTGCTGCTGTGTGAGTTGGTACTTCTTGATTCAACAACTAGGCAAATATGGCTTAGTGGAATAGAGACAGATGGACAACAGACAAGAAACACAGGACAGAAGAAAGACTATATGATCAGAAGAACCTTACCAATGGAAAAGGAACTGGTTAAATCCAACATGTGAACACAAAGTGGCAACAGTTCCACATGAAAAAGATGAATATCACATTGTAGGTATAAGTGTACATACAGAAAGATATGAGACTAGTCTCAGTGGAGAACATTTCTCAGTCAGAATAGCTGGGTGAGGTACTAGAGACCAGAAAACCAGAGATTTGTTATTGAGTATTTGCAAAGGCATCGATCACTGACATATCCAACTAGTAACAGATCCACTAAAACGCCAGAAGATGTTGTAACCATTCCATAGGAAGAATCTTGTCCAGTCAAGGAAACTTATCTGTCACTAAGCCCCAGAACATAACAGGTGGGTAAATAAACCTAATGTGAAAGGGGCTAAAACAGAAAGTTCAACGTGTGGAAGCAGTAGTCCCTATAGCAAGATCCAACATGACAATTGATAAGGGAAATGACTAATAGAATTGTCTAAAATGATTAATGTTCCTGATCATTCATGTGGAAATAAGCTTGCACCGACTGTAGTGTTTGCAAGATCCAGCCAGCTACCAAAAAACATCCTCAAGAATAGAAAGCAACAGCATTATAAGTGGAGGCACTAGTTCATGGGAAGTATTCCATTGGTCACTCATAGTCCATTGAAGAAATCTCAGGTTAGAATGGCCTTGAAGAACAAATTTTTAAGTGATGTAAAGTCTCTGAAAGCAATAGAAATTCGGCAAGTACAAGAAAGGCAAGAGCTGAGATGACTAAATTCTTCATCTCTCAGAAACAAATCAGAGAATATGGAGCCTAATGGAGTTGAGAACCAAAATTTTGGGTCAGAGGGAGGAATGGTCTGTATAAACCGGTTTGACCAGTCATTCCAGACAAGAAGCTTCTTGAAGGAGAACTGATGTGGCCAAGAAAGAACCTTCCCAAGAAAAGGAAAGGAGGTGCAAATCATCAAATTAATAATGGAAATGAGATTCCAGGTTGGATGTGGCAAGTAAATGTTTAGGGAAAAGCATTCAGAACTAAAGTAGTGAAATGCTATCTGGTACATGATACCTGGGAACAAACTGAAAAGAAAATAGGAGAACTGGGCAATCAAAATACATAGAAAGCATCTGAAACATTGACCTTCATCATCCATAGTTCACAGGAAAGAAAACAGCAGAAAGAAGAAATCCCTACATGTTAAAATGAGGAACCATTAGATTGTGGTTGAAAAAACAGAAATCATTGACAAGATGCCATTCCCAAGACTTTTAGGGGACTTCTCCAAAATATTACAGCCTCAAGAATGCAAAACATTGAGGATCAGAAGGAGAAAAAAAAATAAAACAGAGAAAGACGAAAGGAGAAGCAAAGAGAAGAACCTTATGTGAGAAATGGGATGGTCCACCAGACAGCTACAAATAGAAACAGCCTGAGTGGAGTATGTACAAAGGCAGTTGTGATCATTAATATCAATAAAAGGAAAAGATAGTGAAAAAAATGGAGAGAAATGAGTCTGGAAAAAGAGAAGTAGGGATAAAGAAAAAGAGCCAGAATTTACAGAGATGAAAATAACAAAGATAAACAGCAAAATGAGGAGCATCAGATCCCAGAAGGTCCTTACAACAGAGGAATCAAGTAGGCAGGGATAAATAGGGTCAAGTTTTATAAAAGTGCCAAATGTAGACCCCTCTATAGAAAATATCAGAATTATGATGCAGGCTTTCAGAGAAGATATGAAGAATATTGCTAGGAAAATTACAAAAATGGGAAATTAACCACTACTGACAGTTAAAGGAAACAGGGTGTTAACATCCCCTACCAAAACAGGTAAAAAAATGTTATAGTGATTGGCAATCCAATAATGAAAAAGAGAAACTGCTATGAGCCATGAGAAAGGAACCCTGGAGGTTCAGGAGGATAAGAAATTTTAAAGCATGAATGAAGCTGATTAACAAATGTGTCAGCATTTACACGTCTGGAGAATGGGGAAAATAAATAATCTAAATTTTGAGAGGAAATAGTAAGAAACAGAATGAATCAAAAGACATAGGTAAGAAAGAGATTAATTTAAATTCTCAAAAGTTAAATCCACAAAGACAAAAGAAGAGGATTATTGTCTTATACAGGTGAAAAAAGAGCCTTGTTAAAACCTAGTAGATGGACAGAGCTGATCTAAATTGCACACAAAGAAGGAAATGCACTTCCAACATAAGGACAGGGTGATGAGGCAATGAGGGCATTAATGGAACAATAAATCATCAAATAATGACATTAATTCCCACCAGAATCAATCACTCTCCAGTTGCTACAGACAAAATAGGATGTTAATTGCATCACCAAAACTTTGAGGAGGAGGAAGTAGCTTTAAAAAGAAAGAACCTAGAAACCTGAAATTTTGCACCCATACTAAGTGGACTTCAAGGGTGTGCAAATGAGTATTATTATTTGCACATGTGGGTCTTTTTTATGAGGCAAGCCAGTGAGAAACCACATAGAAAAACTGACTACCATAGCTCCAAGAAAAAAATGAACCTAAAAATCTATAATTTTGAGCCCATGCAAAGTGTACCTATCATCCACATGCATATGTGCATGCTGATTTATTTTAATAAGGCAAGCTTGTGAAAAATAATGTAGAAAAAAACGTGACCACTATAGATCCAAGAGGAAAAAACCTAGAAACTTTAAATTTTGCACTAAGTGGACCCTGAAGGTGAGCATCTATATATTATTACTTATCTACATGCATGCAAGCATGCGCATCTTTTAATGAAGTAGGCTTGTGAAAACCACAAAGAAAATAATCCTTATATTAGAAATCAAAGACATACAGACATGCACACTTGCATGTCTTTATATGTGTGACTGTCATAGCTTCAAGAACAAAACAACTACAATCTGTAATATTGCACATATACTAAGTTAACCCTGAGGGTGTGCATCTGGGTATTACTTATCCATGTGCAAGCTATCAAAAAAAAAAAGTGGTTCCTTATATAACACCTTGTGATATATAGAAAGAGTAGTGCATTTTGGTAACAATGTATGCCAACAATGGATTCTATGTCATATTGCTTAGCAACAAAAATATATAGATCATGTTTTTATGTTAAAATGGGTTCAGAATAAACACACACTATTAATCTAAAAACCTGAGTAAAGCTGGGTACTTTCCCGAGTTTTAAATAAAATAAAATGAACAAATGTTAACACTGAAATACTGGTAGTATCTATCTTACTACAGATTTTAACTTTGATAAAGTTATTTGTTTGCAATGGGAGCTGCCTCACAACTGCTGATCTAAAAACAAATGGGCTGTACAATGGTAAGGAAGAGTGAACTGATCAGGAAACAGAGAAAAAAAAAAAAAAAGTGTGTGGGAAGCTTGTTCATGTGAGGAGGAAGGATGATGTAAATAAGAGGTGTGGGAAAGAAACAAAACATCACAAATCTGAGACTCAAAATCGGTAATGACTAAATTAGGCCTAGATGGTTCTTCAGAAATACCAAACTCAGGATGTGGGAAATGACACTCAAAGTCCTCATCATTCTGAACAAGATCAGCTGACTCAGGATATGCCTAGGTGAAGTCAGGGGACAAAGACTGACCCATGTTGTGGTTGTTGAACATGAAGTTTGTCTATATTAGCAACCCTCCTAGAATTCACCACGATAAAGACAAACTTCATGTTCAACAACCACAACTATATACAAACAAATGGCCTAAGCATGGGCAACCCAGTATCACCAGTTCTAGCCAATATTTTTATGACACAAGTTGAAACACAAGCAATTAACACAGCATTACATCCACCACTATACTGGTACAGATATGTAGATGACACGGTTGCGGGATTCAGATCTACAGAACACACACTTAATTTTTTCAATCACGTTAACTCTATACATCCCAACATTAACTTCATATGTGAACAGGAAGAAAGCAATCAAACATCATTTCTTAACCTCAAAATTACAAGAACCGACACACAATTCAAAACAGAAATCCACCCAAAAATCACTCATACTGGACTATACATTCCTTGGGACTCAGCACATGAAACAAAACAAAAACTCAACATACTAAGAAACCAAATAAACACAGCCATAAAACTATGCTCACCAGATAAAATTAACGATGAATTAGACAAAATAAAACAATACTTCATCGACATCAATAAGTTTCCTCCACAAACCGTAGAAAACATTATACGCACACAACTAGACAGAAAGCAAAATCAACCAACTAAAGTAAATATATCTCACGAATCAAAAAATCACGAAACCATATACTGCTGTATACCATATATTCCTGACATCAGCAAACAAATAACCAACATTTGGCAAACATTAGCAACAAAATATGACATTCCAGTTAATACCAAATTTATTCAAAAACCAGGCACAAAACTGAGGTCTATACTATGAAAAACTACACTGACAAACACCACACCAACATTATTTATAAAATACAATGTGATAACTGCCACGACTTCTATATTGGAGAAACAAGTAGAAAAATGGAAACCAGATTCAAAGAACATAAAAAGTCACCTTCACACGTTTTCGAACACTGCAACTCAAATAAACATAACCATAGCAAACACTCAAATACTAAATAAAGAAACAAACATAAACAAACGCAAAATTAAAGAAGCGTTACTTATACAACAACTCAAACCCAAAATAAACCAATATAAAGGAACGCCTTTATACATATATTAAATATAATAAAATAAAATTATATATTCAAACATCTAACACCGCCCTCTACATTCCAACACTCAGTTACACAACCCCTTCAAACATGTGGTCAGCTTCCGGTCAGTTACCTCTTTCTTTCTTTCTTTGTGAACCTGACGATGGCCGAAGAAGGTCGAAACGTTGTTCGCTCTTCTGTGTAAAATATTTTCTCAACCCAAACGAGCCGTTTTTGCATATATATTTCTCTTCAAATGGGTTTTCTCGACATCACTGGATAGGTGGCTTGTTAACGTCATCAACAAGGTTTCTCACAGTTTCCTTCAATTTACAAGGAAATTAACTTTTAGGTGTATAACATCTTTCTCTCTTTCTTGATCCCTCATCTTGATCTAATTACTTAAAATTAGACATACATTTATATAAATTACATGCTAGACTCCCTGAAGAAATCCTTCTATATGCCAGTAAACAGTTTATTGAATGTATTTGAAAAATGCTAAATGATAAATTACATGCTAGACTCCCTGAAGAAAGCCTTCTATATGCCAGTAAACAGTTTATTGAATGTATTTGAAAAATGTAAAGTTTTCAAATCACTATATTTTCATGTATTTCATTTGTGGGATAACTTCCACTTATTTCAAAGGTTATCGCCTTGTGATAATTATACTGGGACGATTATTCTTACCATGTATAAATCAAAAGTAGGCCATGTCTAGTTCGGCCCGGCATGGCCAGGTGGTTAGGGCGCTCGTCTCGTAACCTGAGGGTCGCTGGTTCGAATCCCCCTCTCACCAAACACGCTCGCTCTTTCAGCCGTGGGGGCGTTATAAAATGATGGCCGATCCCACTATTCATTGATTTAATAGTAGCCCTAGAATTGGCTGTGGTTGTTGTTGACTAGCTGCCTTCCTTTCCTCTAGTCTTACACTGCTAACTTAGGAACGGCTAGCACAGGTAACCCTCGTGTAGCTTTGGGTCAAATTCAAAAACAAATAAACCCATGTCTAGTCCTGCATATTCAAAATCAGGACGAATAGTGAATATAACTGTAGCTTCGAACAAAAACAAAACGATTAAAAGAGATATCTGTGTTGTTCGTCCTTAATTTTCAAGTGGTACACTAGAAAGTAGCTGGTGAACACCATCCGCTACAAACGTATAAGCTCCTGTAATCGAATTACGTGATGTTACCGTCAATCTTATAACGCACTCAAAACCTGAAAAATCAAGAGAGTAAATTCACAGTTACATAATTCGAACTGCGAACCCATTTTAATTCCTAAGTTACGCTGGACAAGTGATTAGAGAAACATAAAAATATTCTATATGTGCACCTAATTAAACAGCAAATCTACTGATACATAAAATATAGATCAACTAGAAAGTGAACACCGGATAAACGTAATTAATCATAATTGCACTTCCACTTGAAATAAACGTTTATACATATTGCATTTATATTACACTTGAAATATATGGTTATATATATTAAATGTATATTGTAATTTGAATATACAGTCCACTCTTCTGAAATAAATTCAAATTTACTTTAAGTTTGATTCTTTAGCATTAAAGAATAAGTTCGTTAACTTATCTATTATATTTAAAATGTTTTTATAATACTTCAATAATCAACAAAAATAAACAAATGTGTTTTACAGTCTGAGGTGTATAAACTTTAACTAAGTTACAAGTTCTGATGTACCAGGTGGTTAACGGATATTCTCTTAGGTTGTCACGTACACAAAGTAATGTTATTTGTATACGTACACTGCTGGCCAAAATCTTTAGGCCAATGAACATAAAGAAAAAGTATGCATTTTGTGATGTTAGACTCAACCATTTATTTGAGTAGCGCTTCGAAAGATGAAAATAAGAAAATGGAAAATAAAAATAAAACACTTTTTAGCATTTAATATGGAAAATATTAACACTCTGAAATTAGCCTAAATACTAGCTGGCCAAAAGTTTAAGACCACACCAAAAAGAATCCCTAAACATGGTAAGAAATGCCTAACAAGAAGTATCAGTAGTAAGTTTCACGGCCGTCATTGCGAATAACTGCAACCATTCGCTTTGGCATGGTCGATATAAGCGTTTACAGAAGGCTGGCTGGAATGTTATTCCAAGTAGTGAAAATGGCTCACAAAGATCATGCACTGTTTGGAATTGACGTCCATTTCTATAGACTTCCCTTGCCATCCACCTCCAAACATTTTCAATGGGGTTCAGTTCGGGCGAACACGCTGGATGGTCCAAAAGAATCGCGTCATTCGCCCTGAAAAAGTCCTTTGTCCTGCGGGCATTGTGGATTGCAGCGTTGTCCTGCTGAAAGATCCAGTCATTTCCACACAAGCGAGGGCCTTCAATCAATAAGGATGCTATCTCTAACATGCCATTGTAGCCAGCTGCTGTTTGACGCCCCTGCATAACCTGAAGATCCATTGTTCCACGGAAGGAGAAAGCATTCCAGATCATGATGGAACCTACTTCACTGTGTCGTGTACCAAATGTCTCCGGTGGGATATCATTATCGTACCAGTAACAACTGGTTATCTCTACATTGATCACCACAGGTATTAAAACCAGGTCTCTAGCGCAGTAAGTCCACAGACATACCGCTGGTGGCGCCAAGAATTTATAAAATATTTTTTAAGAGTAATATTTTATGTTTTACATTAGTACCCAAAAGAGAAAACATGAAAATAAAGTTCTTTAATTACCTTCATTAAAACGTTTACTGCCATAAAATACACAATTTACAAACAATCTAACATGGAATTAATGTACATTTATCCTTTATATATATATATTATCAAAATTTGCTTTTATAAATGTAATGTAGCCTATATTACATAACTTAAAATTAGACATACATTTATATAAATTACATGCTAGACTCCCTGAAGAAAGCCTTCTATATGCCAGTAAACAGTTTATTGAATGTATTTTAAAAAATGTAAGGTTCTCAAATCACTACATTTTCATGTATTTCATTTGTGGGATTGTAAAGTGAAACATTAAAATTATTTTTTTAAAAATATTTTATAAATATTTAGTGCTATTCTGAATACTTCACAGTCAGAGCGCAGAAGAAATTGGTTGTGTAAAGACGATAGGAATTATGAAATCATGAAAACATTTACTAAGACTTGCAGAAAATAAAGAGAAAATAAAAATATGAAATTATATAAGAAATATATTGCATTTGTATAATTATATTATATTAGTTGAAAAGTAGTATTTGTATGTATTTCACTTAAACTTTTTCAGTAGAACTATTTCCTGAAGAGCGAACTTTGGAGTTACGAAACCAGTAGAAGAAATTAATAAAAAAAAGGAAATAAAAGCTATATATTCCAATATTTTGTTATTCGTATCCACGAGAGAATCTTTTTTTATGTTCTGGATATGTATCCCATTGGCACAATGGCAAATATGAGGAATTACAACGTCAGAAACCTGGTTTATATACCAGTAATAAGCAGAGCACAGATAGTCCATTGTGTAGCTTTGGTTTAAACTTAAACAAACAAGGAAAGTTTTGGTTAAATATACATATTTTTTGTTTCATTAGAATCCGATGGCCTACAACCAGCATGACATTAAGAAACGTGTCTCTTTCTGTTCCAACGAAAAACGTAAAATACATCTTTTAAAGTTTCAGTGAGAATCTTTCTAAAACATTTGTATTATCTCTAGACCAGAAGAAAAACCTCCTCCTCTCACCCCTCTCAAATTCACCTCAATTGCAGAACTAAAATACACTATTTTCCTGTAGAAGATGTACGTATCAACAACTTTGACGTCCTTTTAATGATTATCATAGGTTAAACACTAAGACTGTGGAACGTGAATACAATGTTGAGTTTTTATACAACTCACAACATTTATAAACATTGTCGTACAGTGTCTATCTAACAAGTGTATCTCAGATAAAACAAATACATTATGAAAAGTCTCTTACAAAGAAATACGTTTGACCTTCGTCTCTGTTTCATGATTCATTATAATTGTGTCCTCTTTCGTACTTCCAATGTTTCATGGATATCATTGGTTCTAATACCTTACGGTTAAGCCCACAATGACTACCTTCACTCATAATATTTTAATTATGGTTCGCATCCGCGTCGCGCCAAACATGCTCGCCCTCCCAGCCGTGGAGGCGTTATAATGTTACGGTCAATCCAACTATTCGTTGGTAAAAGAGTAGCCCAAGAGTTGGCGGCGGGTGGTGATAACTAGCTGCCTTCACTATAGTCTTACACTGCTAAATTAGGGACGGCTAGCACAGATAGCCCTCGAGTAGCTTTGTGCGAAATTCCAAAACAAACAAAACAAATACATACTTAACGTAAACGACATTTTAGATCAAGTTCTGTCTGTTTATTACAGTTCCTTCCATGTCAACATTTAATGCTTGAGTAAATAACATCATTAGGCTAATAAAACAATGAGCTGGCATACAAAGATTTATAAATATAATGAAGTGATCTTAACACATTCGCATGGGATACTATGTATGTGCCTTGTTTTGTTCCTTTAGTAGAAGTTATTCAGGGTTAGGTAATAAGATGTTTATTTTCTTTCAACGTTTAATGTCAATGCTCAAGTTCTTCTAGAGAATAGTAATTTCTGGCATAGAATGGAATGTCAGTAGGAAACCAGGGTTTATATATTATTTTGTAAGTTTTTGAACTTTAATAAGAGACCCATCTATTATGTATGGGCTTAACCTGTAGACGGTGTTATACTCTTTAATTAGTTATATTAAGATTCTAAGTCTTCTTTGTGGATACAAAGTTGTAATAAAATGTAATAGTGAGTTTCTAAATGTAGGGTTTTCTCCATAAAAAGAAAAAAAAATGTTTACTTCACGCCTTATATACGTATCTTGATGTGTGTCTGTGTAATTGTGTATATAATGATTCATAAATATACCAGTTAGAAGCGTCTTAGAAATGAAGTTATTGATGAAAACAATTTTATAATCTTTCTTTTTCACATATATTATCAGACAAAACTTATAAGGTGGAAATCATTGAAACTGAAATAACTGAAAAAGTGGCAGTATCTGAAAGGTATGTATTTTGAAATAAACTGACATTCAGCTTAAATAGTTCTCCGAGCGTTCTGCTCACAATCTGCAGGACGCAGATTTGAACTCCCGTCATACCAAACACACTTTCAGTTCAGCTGTTATAATATGATGATCAGTCTCACTATTTGTTGGTAAACGTGTAACCCAGTTGTTAACATTGGGTGGTATTGATTACGTCTTCTTTTTCTGGTCTCTAACTCCTAAGTTAAGGACAATTAGCGCAGATAACCCACATGTAGCGTTGTGCAACATTCAAAACAACCGAGGCAAATGTAGCATTTATGAAGTTACGAAAAGTGGTAAAGAACTGAATAAACATTTTGAAACTAGAAAGACGTTTCCATATGTTTTCTAAATCAAATAGGACACGTTAGGTTTGAAAAATATGTGTATCAGTTAATGTATATTATATATTTTTCTTTATAGTTGTTTTTCAATCACCATAGTGAACATATATATTGATAGATTTGAAGAACATACATCAGTGATGTGTATTAGTTACTATCAAACAGTCATGGTGTTATAGTTGTTTGTTTCTTTGTTTTGTGTATAAGTTGCTATCAAACAGTCATGGTGTTATAGTTGTTTATTTGTTTTGTGTATTAGTTGCTATCAAACAGTCATGGTGTTATAATCTGCTGTTGAAGGAAAACACGTTAGAGGTCGTTTTACCAAATATCTAGTTTATTAATATATTTCGTAGGTTCGAATTTAACGAAAGATAAAAGGATTATGTATTCAACTTATTATTTTGTAGTTAATTCATTACAGGGAAAACAAAACTAACCTGGCAAGTATCATGGTATAATACCTCAGAAAATAAGGTAACAGATAATTTCAAAATACAATAACAACTATTTCTAACTGATGATTATGCCTTACCAAAGGTCGAAAGGATGAAATTATTAAAAGTCAAAATTTACCTTATGTAAAAGTTAGTTATTGTATTTTAATATTATTTATTCAACCTAGCAGGTTCCTTACCCGACATAGCCAGATGGTTAAGACACTTGACTCGTAATCTGAAGGTTGCAGGTTCGAATCCCTGTCACACCAAACGTTCTTGCCCTTTTAGCTATGGGGCATTATAAAGTGATGGTCAATCCCACTGTTTGTTAGTAAAATAGGAGGCCAAGAGTTGTCAGTGAGTGGTGATAACCAGCTGCCTTCCCTCTAGTCTCATACTGCAAAATTAGGGATGGCTAGTGCTGATAGCCCTCGAGTAACTTTGCCCAAAATTCAAAACCAAAACAGATATCAAGACAAAGCAAGTATAGCTATTTAATCTTGTACCAATCGGCACTTTCTTTTATTTCAAACTTAAGTAAAAGTTACTTGAATCATTAATTGGTTTTCAAATCAAAAACGGATTAAGCGTTTTACATCGTATTTGAAAAGATTTTATCTTAACGTTTTTAAATTTCTCTTTATTAGTTTTACTTTTTGAGCTAAAAAATAAAGTTTGTAGAATAGCTATTGTGGGCCTGTCGCAGATACCCCCTTGTTAAGATTAAACCCACACACAAACATATTTTATTTAGTGAATAAACCCCACCATCAATTCTTGAACCTCCCTTTAAGGACAGTTCATGTAGTGGCAGAAAAAAAGAGAAAACGATTTAGTGCATTGTTGTTATTTTTTATGCCAAAAAGTAGTTATCAATGTTCACAGAATGTTAATAATTTTCTTTTAATTCTGCTATAAATAATTACTAAATAAGTTCGTTTACTAACTTTGGTTTTAACTCAGCTTTTGAAGTAAAATACATCTAAATCATTTTATTACGTGTTTGAATAATTGGACGATCTGGTTTAGAAAAAAAATTACATAGATAAGAACTGTTTATGAACTGATACGGAGATATACCCTAATAACGTATTCCTAACTAACATCAACGAAGGTAACGGCCTCTATAATTTAAGTTATATTTACCATTTAAAACTTAACCTGTTCTTACTAGAGTAAGACTGGGGAGAAATAACAACTAAAACACTTAGTATGGCCTAATTCACAAAAGTATATTAAGTGTCTTTGCAACATAATACAAAAGAGAAGAGTACATATTTATATCGCCAAGTGGCAGCATTTACAAATGTGTAATTCTGTATCTAATTTAACCACAACTTTAAACTTTCCTTTGGTAGAAACCTCCACAAAAACTTACTTTAAAAAGTTTCATTAGTTCAGACTTGAAAGATGTCCAAAAGTTAAATTTCTAACTTGCAAAATCCTTAGAACAATTGAAACACTTTAATTACACTATGCAACACTCAAAAAGTACAAGAGATCTGTGGCCATTTTTATATGCAAAATGACATGGGAAATCCGTTTCTGGCCTTCATTTTGTTGAATTAGGCATGGTTTTTGCAGAATTGTCACTGTATACCCTTTTTTGTCATTATTATTAAATAAAATTCTCTACCGCATTGTAAAATGGTTTTCAACCCAGGGCTAGATACCAATCTTAGTAACACCTACAATGTGATATGATAAATAGCACAGTACAGTTTAAAATCATATTTTCTGGTTTATTATTGTGTGCTTATATTTAATTGAGTTTATCACTTAATGCTTTATACTTCAAAGCTTGTGTTTAATGTTTTTTTTTTTTCTTTCAGATCTTATTTGTTTTCAACAATGAGTGCAAGACAGTGCAAAAATAATCCAAACAGATTCTGTTACATATGTGGGGAATTAACTTTTGCTAAAGAAAAGCGCAGTATTACACGCCATATCAAGAAAATGTACAAGGCGTACTTCGTTTGTGACTTAGGAGACCAGGACAAGTCATGGGCTCCTCATGTGTGTGTTGCCTTACATGTGTGAAGACATTGAGTGCCTGGTATGCAGGAATAAATGTTCACATGAAATTTGGTGTGCCAATGATTTGGCGTGAGCAGAAATATCACTCTAATGATTGCTATTTCTGTCAGCAAGACTTTACAGGCTGTACTACAGCAAAGAAAAAGAAACACATTGTTTACCCAAATTTGCAATCAGCAATGCACCCAGTAGAGCACTCAGAAATTTACCTGTGCCCAAACCTCCAGATCAAGAAATGCAGAGCTCCAGCAGTGCAGATGAACATTCCAGTGGTGAATATGTGGAGCCCAATCATCCAGAAAGCGAGAATAAACCAATACCATTTTCTCAAGAGGCTCTAAATGACTTGTGCAGGGATCTCTATTTAACCAAAGACAAAAGTGAGTTTCTGGCATCAAGGCTTCAAGAACGTAATCTTCTTGAGAAAGGAGTGAAGATAACACTGTACAGGAAACGTACAGAGGGTCTGCTTGCATTATTCACCATGAAGGATGACTTATGCTTTTGTAATGACATGATTGAACGTTTTGAGCAACTGGAAATACTATATGATAACACCAACTGGCGACTTTGCATAGATGCATCCAAGGACAGCATCAAAGCTGTTCTGCTACACAATGGTAACACTCTGCCTTCTGTTCCCATAGCTTATAGCACAACCATGAAAGAATCATATGAAAATCTGAAAGCAATTCTAACAAGCATACAGTATGATGACCATAACTGGCATATTTGTGCAGATTTCAAGGTTGTGGCCATGCTTACTGGCCTTCAGCTTGGCTATACTAAATTTTGCTGCTTCCTGTGCTTATGGAACTCCAGAGCAAGAACTGAACATTATGTACGCAAGGATTGGCCGATCCGAGATGAAATTGAGCAAGGAAAACACAACATCATGCACAAACCACTTGTGAAAAGTGATAGAATTCTTTTACCACCTTTGCATATTAAACTTGGTTTGTTTAAGCAATTTGTGAAAGCCTTGGACAAGGAATCCTCCACATTTGCATATCTTGCAGAGAAGTTCCCTTCCCTGAGTCAAGCTAAAATTAAAGAAAGTATCTTCATAGGTCCCCAAATTTGAAAAATTGTACTTGATGAAACCTTCATCACACATCTCAAGAGAAAAGAGAAGTTTGCCTTTGAGTCATTCATGAAAGTTTGTGATAACTTCCTGGGGAACCATCGTTCAGAAGACTATGTGCAAGTTGTGAATGATCTGCTGAGTCATTATCATGATAATGGATGTAACATGTCTCTAAAAGTTCATGTGCTCCACTCTCATTTGGATTTTTTTGCGGAAAATCTTGGTGATGTGAGTGATGAACATGGCGAGAGATTCCATCAGGATATTTCAGTGATGGAGCGACGATTTAAAGGAAAATGGAACCCTGGCATGTTGGCAGACTACTACTGGGGTATAAAAAAAGGAGATCACACTCCACACAAGAGGCTTAGAAGAACAAAAGTTGTTTAAACTGACAGGTGTGTGTTTTTAATTCATAACCAATAAATGTTTTGTTATACCAACTAAATTTTTGTTTTGTTTTTTGTAACTTTCAGTATTTGCGATATTGTGTTCAATACACGGTATTTTGCCGTATATTATAAAACATATGGTTCATGGTACAGGAAAACGGTGCCTAATCTGGAGGAATAAAGGTCAGATTCAGAATCAGGACAATTGTTTGACCCAGAAACAAGTCTTACTTAACTTGTACTTTTTTTGAACCTGAAATTTGTTGCACAGTGTTATTAAAACTAATGAAAATAATAAAGCTAGATATTTGTAAGTGAGAAGTTCGAGTTATATTTGTTTTAGAATTTCGCGCAAAGCTACTCGAGGGCTATCTGCGCTAGCCATCCCTAATATAACAGTGTAAGACTAGAGGGAAGGCAGCTAGTCATCACCACCCACCGCCAACTCTTGGGCTACTCTTTTTACCAACGAATAGTGGGATTGACCGTCACATTATAACGCCCCCACGGCTGAATAGGCGAGCATGTTTGGTGCGACGGGGATGCAAACCCACGACCCTCACATTACGAGTCGCACGCCTTAACTCACCTGGCCATGCCGGGCCAATTCGAGCTATCTTTAAAGTGATATCAGTTATTTGTAAAACAAAGTAATAAGTGAATTTCACGTTCGTGAATATTTTAATTGGATAACTTCTTTTTTTTTATGGTATCCATCCCAATTCTTCAAGGAATATTTTATGTTATATATATACCAGGTTCCTGACAGAAAACTGCGTTTTATCGCAGGTAGAAAAATAAGAAAGCTGAGAATTTGGAGGGTTTGTGTGACGGAACCTACTCGTTATCATGATAACTGGACCAGAACTGTATTGATATTCATAGTGAAAACTATGACATGACGCAAAACTTTATGATATCGAAATTTAGTTTCTTTTAGATTTCTATCATAGTGTTTACGTTCATTGAGAAAGCCAACAGAGGCATACTTCCTTTGTCGAAGCTAATTTTCCATTGAAACCAGTGTAACTTTCATGATTCTACTCGACTTTGTGATTGTACAGGTGAGGTGTATTTGAGAGGTGGCCTTGGATGAAGTTGAAAACTAAGCGTAGGAAATCTATTCATGGAAGATGTATCAAACTAAGCCACTCAGTAAGCACAATTGAATGAAAACGAGGCTACGTTCAGTTATATATAACGACTCGAAGCGTATTTGAAACACTCCAAATAACAATCAAGATGATGATAAACTACATTCTTTTAGCTTTCGTCTTCTCACTTCACAGCGGAGTTTATACCTTTCCGCATATAATACAAGAAGTTATGTTCGAGGAAGGAATGTGTGGTAAGAGATGATGTAAGAGTTTAACCGATTAACGAAACTGTTTTTACAGATCACAATTATCCGGATAAAAAAGTAGATGTAAGTAGACAAAATGACAATTTTACGATTAACAACACTTTGTTTAAAAATCAAAATAATTCAGTAAGAAAGTACATGTAGAATAACTGAACTGGCAGTTTTATGAGTAACGAAACTATTTAAAGACACTGTAAGTAGATATCCATGAAATATCTTTCTCCTGCACTTCTATATTAATTTCTGTGCTTACAATTAGTAAGGGATTCATTTCTGCACAATAAAACAAATAAAAAATCAGACACAGAATAACACTGCACAACAAAGTTTTTGCTTATTGAACACTGTTGGGTGTTCCTTATAGATTTTTGGCTGCTGATCACGAAAATCACATTGAAATATTCAGTTTTGTCATGTTTTTTCTTATATTTGTGTCCAAACATTTTCGTTTCTGTAAGAGACTTATGAACAATGTTTTGTGCAGTCTGAGCATGTCCAGGCATGAAATCAAGCCAGGTTGGAAGCTGTTCTGTGGAAGTACGCAGCCCGGGCATGCCTGGGCAGGCCGGAGCCAGCTTGACACTATCTCAACAGGCTATAAACGTGGTTTGCATACACAGATGCGGCTCATTGGATTAATATAAACCTTATAGTGTGTATGTATTGTTTCAGAATATAGCATTGCCTCAGTAGTAATGTAACAAGTAAGTTAGATGTTTTAGACGTTTTACAGGACGATTGGTGTCGGTCAATATATCTCGTCAATGTCGTAACAGCTGCGATACATTCTGCTATATTTGTAGTGAGTGTACGCTTGTTCATCAGAGATGCTCAATGACTGCTCTTCTGAAGAAAGCATATCATCTGCACTTTGGCTGTAAAATTGGTGATCAAGACCGGGAATGGGCGCCTCACATTTGTTGTGCAACATGTGCTGTCTGTTTGAGAGCTTGGCTCAGAAGCACTCAAAAGACAATGCCATTTGCTGTCCCGATGATATGGCAAGAACAGAAAGACCATGTGACGGACTGTTACTTCTGTTTGACTAATGTGTCTGGTTTCTCTGCCAGAAACAAGAAGTCAATTGAATACCCTAATCTGCCTTCAGCAATAAGACCCATGCCACATGATGACAGTCTTCCAATTCCGAAACCACCAGAGGAATGGACGTTAGATGAACCAGATGAAAAAAACTGCAATGCAGTGACAATGATCTGGATTTTGAACTGTGCTCCTCAGGTGATCCACATCTCATATCACAGTCAGAATTAAATGATCTGGTCAGAGATTTGGGTCTGTCAAAAGTGAAAGCCGAATTGCTGGGTTCGAGAATTCAGGAACGGTGTTTGTTGTCACGAGGTACGAAAAATTTCTGTTTTTCGAAGCCGCCAAGATGATATAACCAAATTCTTTGCACAAGTTGACAGTCTCTGTTTCTGTGTTGACATCAAAGGATTGTTCTCTGTTTTGGGTTGTAACCATGACCCGCAAGAGTGGCGTCTCTTTATTGATTCATCAATGTTAAGCCTCAAGGCTGTTCTATTACACAATGACAACGTTCACCCTTCAATACCTGTTGGCCATGCAGCATACATGAAAGAAACCTACGAGATCATGGAAATGTTGCTGAAACACATCCAGTACAGCAAGTACAACTGGAATATCTGTGGAGATCTGAAAGTCATTGCTCTGTTACTAGGACTGCAGCTCGACTATACAAAGTATTGTTGTTACATCTGTGAATGAAGGTTTTCGTTACTTAAGACAGATGTTCCCAAGAATAACTGAAGCCAAGATCAAAGAGGGCATTTTTGTTGGACCTCAGATTAGATATGTTATAAGTGACAAGCAGTTCGAAGATCTGTTAATTGGGCGGTAAAGATTGCCTGGAAAGCCTTCAAAGACGTTGTTGACAATTTTCTTGGCAATTACAGAGCCCCACATTACATTCACCTGGTAGACAAACTTCTCAAAGCATACAAAACAATAAAGTGCAAATGTCACTCGAAGATTCATTTCCTCCACTCACACTTGGACTTCTTCCCCGCAAATATCAGTGCTGTCAGTGACGAACATGGTGAAATGTTTCATCAGAACATTGCTACAATGGAAAAACAATATCAGGGCAACTGGAAACCATCAATGCTTGCTGACTACTGTTGGACACTGCAACGTGATGCACTGGACATTGAATACAAACGAAAATCAGCAGCAAAACACTTTTAATTATGTTGAACTTAATAGCGTATTAGAAACATAAACGCAATTAAATATGTTATTGCTGGTAAACAGTTAATTTATCAGAGTTCCTACGTGATGAAGCAAAACCAAAACTATATTTGTGCTACCCACCAGGTACCTGTCACAATCAGCAAAAACTTTTCAGGAAGCAAAACTTTTCAAAAGAATTGTTGTGCAGTGTAATAAGCCTTTTAAACATATCAAGTTTTAAAATATCTGTATTTTCAAAACACTACCAACATAACTGTTTATGGGAATTAACGCAGAATTTATTCATCATTTAGAAACAGCATATAATAACTCTTAAAACTTTATTAACAATAAATTTATGACTTTACCTGTCCAAGGACAACCTGGTTTCACATCACCTTGTAACATACTTCTCTTATCATTTGATTCAATAATTTTGCCATTAATACTGACATCACCAATACATCCAATAAATATTCCCAGACATTCCAACGTTCGTAATGTTTCATTTTCTGTGGCTCCAAATGTGACAAATGCTATATCAGTGTAACTGCTGAACTTATAATTCCAAGCTGCTGAATGTGTCTTATTAATATTATTATCCACAATTAGTTGTTTTCCCCTTCTTCATCAGAATCATCTTGAGCACGTGCCTCTTACTATCACTCACATTTTTGTTAATACTAATTGCATAATTGTTATGTTCTGGATCTCCCCTTTTATGAATACTTAATTTCACTCCATTGTTTGTTAAATGTAAAAAAAGAGGTAGGAACATCAGCTCCTCCACTTCCAAAAGCTACGAGTCCTTTATCTTCTTTTGTACAGAAAAAAAAAACTCTAAACTAAATACTTCAGACTAAAAATTGTATTTTGAAATATTCCAAAACCCCTTGCTATTAAATATCACAGAATCTTCTGGTTTTTGAACATGCACCAGTGGTTTTTGTGCTGAATGAAAAAATACATAAATATTAAATGTTCTTTTCATGATTTGATGATTAAAAAAAACTTATTCAATCATAGTTGAGTAAAAAACAGTTGTTTGATTTCAATTAATTATTTTTTTGAAATTTTAATTTATTTGAATAATTATCTTCAACCAGTTTTCTTTTATCCATTTTTTAAATGTTTAAATCACTGTAATAACCAGCAATAAAATTTCCATGGATTTTACTATAAGCAGTTTACTAGAGCCAATTAAATTAAGATGTTTAAAGAATTAAACAACTTAAAAATTATATTTATATACCTTTGAACATCTCATTTTAAAAACCTATTTATTTAAAATGTCAATGCTTGATTAGATAATATATCAAGTTTATTCAACAGGTGAAAGTTTACCTACAAAAATTTAAGTTTGTATAAACAAAAAGTAAAATAATTATAAGTATTTATTTTTGTAGTAAAAATTGTTGAAATGAACTAACATTATGCTTTCTTATTACACAACAGAAAAAACTTCATATTGTACGGGTGATTTAATTTTCTAATTTAAGAACTTAGAGCAGGGAAACCAGTAATAAAACTATTATTGTATTATTTTTTTCAAAACAAGTATGAAATAACTTTCTCTTAGCTTTCATCAAGTAATCTCCTAATAGATGTTTATTATCTTTAAATGTAAGGTAAAAGGTTTTTTGACACAAAATTGTAACAGTTTACAATGTTAGGAATAAAAATCTTTCATTTCAAAAGTTAGACATATTTCTACACAAAAATCTATCATTTACTGCTAAACAGTCTTAATAATCTTCCTTCAAAACAAATTGGTCAAATCTTCAAATTGTTTTGTAAAGGAAAATGACCTCTCACACTACAGGGGGATATATTTCTTATTTTTAGAATTGACCCAAGTTAAAGCTTGCAAATTTGACTGTTGTATTAAAGTTACTAACAACAAGATAACTTTAATGATTCATTATGGAATTAGCTTATCATTCATTTAAATACAGAGAAATATGGGAAGATTAAAGTTGATAAGACTAAAGCCTCCTTGTTAGTTGTCAAATGCATAGCTCCAAAATGGCTGTCTGTACTGAGTCCACTGTAGAGTTTAAATCCTGAATTTTTAGTACTCAAGCTTGCTGCTGTGCAACCATGAGCATTTTGTTAAGAACAGTAGCTTTCATTAGTTCCAGGTCTCAGTGAATTGCATGTGATTTTTATACAGGATTATTTTTATCTCCTTTGACAGTTTTCTCATACTTTTTAGTTTTTACATTTCCTGAAGAGGCAACAAAATTTTCCTTTATTGGCAAGCATGTGGTGTTAATATATAATAAAAATATGATTATTACAAAAGTGTTTTAGCACTGCACACTTTTGTTATGGCAACTAGAATTAAGATTACCTTATAAAATAATTTATTCTTATTCATACGAACATCAGCCCAAGTGTGTGTGATAACACTTTACAGTAGCTGATAAACAGAGAAATATCATGTGATTTCCATAGAGGGTTTTTCTTCTTTAAAATATATTTCAGAATATGGCCATAAAAAATGTAATCATTCACATTACATAATTATATAAATACATAGAATTATACCTAATTACAGTTGTAAGAGATAGCTCGATAATATGCATGTCCGCTGATGAGTAAGTGGTATGTTTAAGATTGAAGTACCCATCATAGACAAAGCATGATAGCCCATGTGTAGCTTCAGAGAACATGTTTTGTACGTTCCATCAGGCCAGGGGCATCGAGAGGTAGGTCAGGGCCCAGACACAATTATGTCACTGAGCCCCTTTCTGAAGTCTTCATAAATTCATAGTATATCCATGGGTGCATGAAGAAGTTTTCTGATGGGTGGAAGCTAAATGTTTTGAGAATTTACATTTTTTGTATAAAAAGGTATTTCTTTGGGCAAAGTGATTTCCTGCAGTACTGCAACTTTTCCTTAAGTATATTATGAAAATGAGAATACATTATTTTTTATCCCATATTTACCAGGGTCCCAGAACCATAGACCCCCAACCCCCTGTCTCATAATGTTCCAAATATTCCACAGCTGTTCTTACAGACACAACTGATGTTGTTATACTACTGTCCTCTTCTTCCACATCTGAAGAAACATAAGAAGTTTGGCTTCTGTAATTAGCCAGAAACTTCTCCTCTCAGCCTGCTTCTACAGTCTCATCAATGACAACATTAGCATCAAGGTTTATGTACTCTTCCCTTATCACACTGAAATCCTCTAAAAAGATTACAAGATTGTTGTCAACTTGAAGAATGTCCTCTTCATCATCTTCACACAAACACTCTGAAAACCCACATTTATAAAAACACTTCTGAATTGTCATAGATGGAGTACTGTACCGTGCACTCTTTAATCACAGGATAACATCCAGCATACTTACCTTCTTGGCCAAGTCATGTGGCTTCATCAATGTGAAATGAAACATGCTGCAGTATGAGCAGTACAATTGTTTACAAATAATATTTGTAAATTTGTTTGTGAATAAGCTTACAGTTTTCCACAAACAATAAAATAGATCAATTTTTCAGCTATAATTTTGCTATTGACCCTGTTGCACCATTGTTGAAATAACTTGCTGGTCATCCATGTCTTTCTGTTTGAAGTATATGTCAAAGAAGGCAGTGTGAAGTAGCCAAGCCCTTGAAGCAATGAGGCTTATTACTGTTCACTGTAATTAAGAATGTTATCTTTTCTCCAGCTGTCATTTGATTTCTACCTCTCTTGGCCTTGTCTACTTTACCCATCATTGAATGAAAGGGAAAAGCTCTTTAAAAAAGGACCAGTCTCATCTACATTAAACATGTCTTTAAACCTGTGGCCATTATATATACAGACTTGAGATATACACTCCAATTATCTATGACAAGTGGGTCTACATAAACAGCTTCTCCAGTCAAGATAACAATGTGCATATTGTATTTATTCTGCTATTTGCTCAGCCATCCATTAAAATCAGAAATGCCAAAACAATCAAACTGTTCTGCATGAATCACTGCTCTATCTTGAATCAGTCTGCTATTGACAGTGATGTTCTATCCCTTGGCTACAGTGAACCACTCCAATACAATTTTATCTAGGTCTTCATAGCCTGCCATCCTAGGCTTACTGCACATTCTGTCTGAGCATTTCCCACTCACCCAGTTCTTGAAATATTTTTCTCTTTTTTTCACTATATTCTGGAGTTTTGTCTTCTCAACTATGACATCAGTTGCTACTACATGGCAAAATTTCCCCTCATCAGTCTTCTTCAGCAGTGATACTTTATCTTCCAAGGTCAAAGTCTTCCATTTCCGAGACATGGCAAATGATAGTATTCAATCAGAATAGTCAGTAATGTGACTGATAGGCAAGTGACATGTACATGTTCATGAAATTTTGCCATGCAGGGACTCACATGTCACAAATGTTCTTTAATTTTATTTGTAAGACTGGTATATAGTGAATTCTTGGGGTTACTGTGGATGAGAGATAGCAAACAGTTTAACTGCATTCATACTCAGGTATGGTAGACAGGATTGAAGGGTAGTCACTGACTAAAGCAGTCTTTCAAGAAGTGTACTACTTGTTGTGACAGTTTTGACTGTTAACCTTTTCAGATCTGCTTATTTTTAATTTTATGGTTTTACTTTTATTCTTTGTACCCATCATAGCGGTAATCTTCCCCTGATGATGTATATATTACTTCTAATTAGAAAAATAAAAGAATGACATCAATCACTTCAAGCTTTATTACATGGTAATTTTAGAATAGAACTCAGAACAGATTAAAATCAGTGTATTGAAAGTTGAATATTAAAAACCATCTTACCTATACTCCTTGTCTGAATATTAAGAAGTACCAAAACAGATGTCACAACAGTAAGATGCATCATTATGGTTCAGCACTATTAAATACAAAGAAATCAATCAAGCTTCCAGTTCATTAACTTCATTAGTTTCTAAACAAAATAATTTAAAGTCACATTACACTTTTCCAAAAATAAGAATAAGCACTATTAGGATAGAATAAATGCTTGTAGAAATTAATCAATAAATATTCATTTTAGTGAATTGAGAAGTAGTATTTTTATTTAGAAGCTTGGATCAGTTTTCTAAATTACTGTACAAAAAAAATCAAGGAACCATAAATTTTATATGATAGAACATCAGAAACTCTTTGTCCATTTATTTTAAATATACAAATCAACTTCAATTAATTATTGCAATTATTTCAATTAATTATTTTCAAAATAGTTGATCATATATTTTATTAAAACTATACTTAAATAAAAAAGGTTAATTTCAATATCCTCAAAACCAATGTTTTTAGTTAATCATTTTAAAATTAATTAAGTTGCCTTTATTACACTGCATGGCATACACAGTCCTGGTTCTGGACAAATGAGATGAAGTACAATCTTATCTAAAGCTAACTAATTTAAATTAACTAGTAATAAAAAATAATTGTATCATTTATCTGTACCAGCTACTAAATTTTTAGTTAACAATCTTCAAAAACCAAGAAAATTATTTTTCACCAAACCCTAATTCATCCAGTTAAATAGCTTCTAATGTTTCAATTTCAACCATCTATGTGAATTTTTTATTTTATTTTAGTATAGGTTACCTAAGCTTAGGTGTTCTGTGTACATAAGCTTAGAACTAGCACTTGTGTCTGTATGTAACAAGTGCACAAGATAATTTTTAACTACTTTTCCACTACTTTTGACATACTTCACATATGCAGTAAAAAATAAATTGTAAATTCTAGTTTCCCTACTTCAAAAATCAGACTAATCCCTTTATGTGAACAACATGGTATTCTGGAGAGATCATCAGAGTTAAACCTCAAAATATTTTCAAACAAAATTAATTCTTCACTTGCATTCATTCTGACAGATTTCCATGTGTTTGTGTAGTGAACCTGTCAATATCACATTCTGATTTACATATAAAAACATGAGTTATTTTAAAAAGTATTATATGCTTTACAAACTGTACTGATATCTGCCAATTATAAGACTCATTATTTCATGAACAAATAACTGTATCAATATCTTTTCTTTTCGTTGATTTTAACTTACATCTTGCATACATATTTTACAAACCATTTGTCCTTGTATTTTAATCTAAAAATTACTGTTGGATTTGTTTTTTAAAGAATTTTTATAAACAATGTGCCATATATTCATGAAATTGTTTGGGAGTCCTAATAACATGCAAAAATGAAAAAGAAATGCCTCCAATACTCCAATAAATCCCATTAATTACCATTATGGTTTCCTAGATATTTTACAAAAATAAAGGGAATGATTTCATCTTTTATCTAAATTGTTTTTGATCAATTAAATTTTCACAATAAGCTTTTATGATTGCCAAAACATAACACCTTGCAATGATTTAAAATATAGGTTCCACGATTAGTGACCACTATAAACATTTTGTTCCTTTTCACCACAGTTGGTTTGTTTGTTTTTTGATTTTGTGCAAAGCTAACTACATTAGTCATCCCTAATTTATCTGTGTAAAACTAGAGGAAAGGCAACTAGTCATCACCACCCACCACCAACTCTTGGGCTGCTCTTTTATAAATGAATAGTTTCACCACAGTTAGAGTAAAGAACTACTGTAAAACAAACTTAGGAGTAATCAACCACTTTAGGAATGGTTTACATCTAATATATACAAAATACACAAGGTAAAACAATTATTAAAAAAGCAGGGGCTTCACTTTAACACATACCAATATTTATGGTTAAATCTATGGTCCAACAGCCTAATTGTAGGCCTAATTTCATAAATAATGTTTTCAATATCAGCTCCAAAGGTAAAACCAACCTAACTCCAAACATGATGTTTTAACAAAATTCTGAAAATTATGGTGTGCCTAACTTATTTTTAGTTATAAATTTACTACAAGAATTCTTCACAAATAAATGATAAATACACTAACTTAGTAAATACATCACAGATCACAAACATACTAGCACTCACTGAATGGAATAACTCATTAACTTACTTTATAATTAAAGGAAGTGCCCTGTTATATAAGACTTAAAACTTAGAATTTGGTACAAAGATACTTTTCACTCTATCCTAAACAGAAATATAAATAATTTTGAAATTCTTATATTTTGCTCAACTGTTCAGCAAGAAAAGCACAAACTGTGGTTTTCATGAACAATTCTAATGTATTTCAACCAACTTAAATGGGATTCAATACAAAATACTTTTTTTGCAGTACAATAGACAGTTTACAGTTTTACTGTGATTTACACAATTTTTCTGGTGTCAAAATTCACCATGCTGTGATTACATGATGGAGATATGTTACATCCACCTGCACTTGTTGGGCTTTTTAATATACTCTTCAAAAAAAGAAATGCAAAAGGCAAAATATGAGACACATTGTCAACAAGTTTATTCCGGGTAGTTCTGTATGACATGTGTGAAACTTTGCACATTCACTGCTGAACATCCAAAGTCTGCAAAGGCGAAGTCCACGCTCACTAGTTGAAGTTTAACGTCAATAACGAGTATGCTCCCCGTGAGCATCAATAACTGCTTGGCATCTCCTGCCCATGGAAGCGATGAGATGACGAATCACATCCTGTGGAATGGCTGTCCACTCAGCCTGCAAAGCTGCTGCAAGCTGCGGTAGAGTCTGAGGTTGAGGTTGTCGCCATCGCAGACGTCGGTCCAACTCGTCCCAAAGATGTTCGATGGGGTTTAAATCTGGTGATCTGGAGGGCCAGGGAAGAACGTTGATGTTGTGGTGTCTCAAGAAGATAGTGGTGAGTCGGGCTGTGTGAGGACGGGCATTGTCATGTTGAAAAACGTCGTTGACGTTCACCATGATGGGTTGCACATGGGGCCTAAGAATCTCGTCGACGGTTGCGTACGGTCTGATCGGAAATCCTACGCAGCCCTGGTATGGTTGAGGCAGTAGACGTCGCAGTGGTGGTCCTATCCCGAAGGTGACGTAACCGGATGTTGCGATCTTGTGCGGGTGTGGTCACACGAGGTCTGCCAGATTGTGGACGGTCACGAGTTGATCCATGTTGTTGGTGACGATTCTATAGCCTTGTGATGGTGCTTGGGTAGACATTCACAGCTCTGGCAACATCTGATCGAGATTTGCCTGCTTCCAAGCGACCAATGGCGTTGTTGCGTTGTGCTTCAGTCAGTCTTGGCGTAACTGTATTGCGTGTCGGTGGCTTAACACCGAGCTATGAAAACCGAGAACCCATCTCTTTTATAGAGATTTTGCACTTGTTGCACTTGCAGAACATGCAGATCTCTCAAACAAATTTATTGGACACGCATGCGTTTTGGCAAAAAATCCGATGTTTTCCTCCGTTTTCAAAGTGCACAACTTTTATTGTCATTTTGGTCTGACAATCAGTGCCTTAACACGTGTAGCATCACATACTCTGAGCTTGTAACGTTATTACATATATTTCTCTTTAAAATAAAAAAAATATCCCTTTTGCGTTTCTTGTTTTGAAGAGTATATTAGGGTAGCATCTGTTATGTTACAATCCAGAAGTAGAAAGTAAGTATACAGACAGCATCACATCACTAGACATTGATTGTGCTGACAATTTAGACTCAATCCAGTAGCCACTCAGTGAGGTGTTCATGAATATGCTGATATATTTATTGAAACAGATAACCATTTGGGTCAAACTATACTCACATAACAATGTAGAGACATATCAGATGATGTGAGAAGACTTAAAATTGTTTTTAGCATAAAGTTGAAGTGTATGAATTTTGTGTCATGCTATTCAACCTGTGTGATGAACCCACCACTTCTGATAGATCATTGGAGCTTGTATTGAAAGGCCAGCAATGAAAGAAATGCAGCTAAGAACCTAAAAGTGTTATTCTAGTGGATGAAAAACACAAGCTTGAAACTAAGACCCAGTAACTGTTCATTTATATCCACATAAGTAGAATTTCAAATTGTGATAGAGAAGGAACCTTCATGGATTCTGATCAAACAGCTTTGGTGCAAGCTTGAGCTCAACCAGTGACCAACCAAGAAATCTGCAATCTTCCTGGCTTTGCATCTTGTTACCATAGTTTGTGGTCAATTTCTCCAAGATGCCCTTACCATTATCAGCTAATGGTTTGTTTAAGGATGAGGTACACTTCAGATGGAGTGATGAATGCAAGTACTTCAGTTCCTAAAGTGTGCTATAAAAGCAGCCTTGTGGTTGGTACATCCTGATTCCGATTATAGTAGAAATGTAGCATTGGTATCTGGCTGCAGGATGAATTTCAATATTTGTAATATGATTATCACTTGCAAACACAAACATTATATGATGAAGAAATAAGTGTCTGCAGTTGTTTCTTCATAATCACTTCCTGCACTACTTAAATGATAGAAAGTTCCCTGTCCAAATGAACAATAGATCCTTGAAAAGCTTAATAAAATTTAAAAACCACAATGAATTGATAGTATGCTGGATAGTTATGTTTCATGTGTATGGTTCAATTTCCCAGAGCTACAGGAAATTCCCTGTCCAAATGAAGTATAGATCCTTGAAAAGCTTAATAAAATTTAAAAACCACAATGAATTGATAGTATGCTGGATAGTTATGTTTAATGTGTATGGTTCAATTGCCCAGAGCTACAAGAAAGAAACAAGGCCATACTGTTTCAAAAGGCAGTAAGAAACTATTCTTTTTCTGAATGTGCATTTCTCCTATAGTAACAAAAAGACACACCTAATAAGAGTACAACATAGTTAATGTTTCAGGAACTCGGGTAAGAGCAATTGAAAAACCTAGATATAGTATGGGTGCTACTTGTTATGAAGCAAGTTAATGCACATCTAGGTCAGATATAAGAATGTAGCATGGATGCACATAAGCTATGATATTTGTTCAATCAGATGCAGAAGCATTTGTTGTGTCATTTATAACAACCTATTAGAACACAGTATTACCTGCTGTTTTTAAGTAAAAGTAGTTCAAGAAATTTCTATTTTGTCATATCAAAATGTCTAAACAGGTGTTTTTATCAATAGTATGTGAACTTTATGGACAGTAGCTTAAATGTTATAAAACACACTTTGCACATCCACTGGTTTAGTTGATTGTGATTGTCATGTATATTAAAATATTTAATAAAGCACACAATTTTTGAAATGTTTTCTGAATATTATTTCAGCATATGAACAGTTTAAAATTCATTAAAATGCAGGCTGTAAATATAATAGTGGATGATAGAAAGTAATACCCAATTGGAGAAACTTATAATTCACACCATTTCTAGTACTATACTTGTAACTGAAAGAAGGCTGCTAAAGGAAGCCAATGAAAGCATTGATTAATACTAAATGTTAGGTGTTACCTAATCTGGGCATCATACTCATGTTGGATCTTGTTCAGCAATAAGAGTGCTGTCCATTTTCATAAACATGGTATTAGAAGGAAACATGCCTGAGTATTGTTCAAGGACCTGATGAGTTCCATGTTCCAAGCAATTCACATGTACCAAGGACATGCATTCTATGGTGATGGTGATTAGAACATGAGCACATGGTTGATAAAGGTAATTCACATATCACTCACCCTCTAAATGTAATGTTTGAAGTAGAATACTAAACAAAACTGAAGGTTGCAAACTCCTTTCAACATACACACCTGGCTGATCTATCAACCAAACATATTTCACTGGTCTCATCTTATATTTTCAATCAGGATCTTTGATATTTAAAGTTAATTTATAGCCCAAACTAGCTATCTCATTTTCAAGTATCCAGTGATTTTTGTTTTTAAATTTGTATTTAAGTATCTGAAAATTCTACTATAGACAACTGATATGAGGAGTGGGACTTTCTGGTCGGCAAAGAACTAAACTTCTCCACTAAGCCAAGCACTACACCTAGTAAAGGCTATGTATTAATATGAGTTGCTGTATAGCAAAGTGAAGTGACATAATTAAAAAGTTGTGGATGCAATGCTAGCACACACAACATCTGACACTGATATGATAAGTTAGAAGTATAGGATGGTATGTTCTATTGCCATTACCAGCCACATAAAGATGTTAGCCAACCTGTAATATAGCTACTGGTTTCCTTTCCTCTAAGCAGCAGATACTTCAAACTTCACACTCTGCAAAGGCTAAAAAGTACTAGAACTAATATATACACTGTTACTAACATTCAAAAGAAACATATTTTAACTTCACTTGTACAAATATTTTGAGAGATGGCATAAACAGTTTACAGCATGTACTGCTCAAAAGCAAAACTGACTACAATACAGAATATTATGTTCTCTTTTACAGGTTACAATCCCACACTATTTATATGTTTTTTTTTTCAATATTTAAAATAGTAATTATTATATACTAAACATTATTGGCTGCTTTACAAATGGACCAAAGCTTATACATTAGTCTATATTTTATCATAGTATCTTACTAATGTGTTAGCTAGACAGTGTATAATATGATTTTTATCAATTAAAATCCACATACAGAAAAAGCATACTTCAACAGCCAGTTGTTTGCAGGTCTGTGGTGAGTGTTACAGGTAAAAAACATGCATTTTACTATACAATATTATCCTCAGTTTGATGGTTTTACTAAATGGACAATACATACTATGAAGCTAAGTTTGTGAATCCTAAACCAAAGTTTCTGATTTATTGATGACATGGCCATCTTTAACCATTTATTAAAACTAATTCTATTGTGTCACTTATTAAAATGTTCAGGAAACAGTTTATGATGTTGTAGGCTTAACCCATCTGTAAAAATAATATGTATGTATATATCTTAACCAACACAGAGATGAATGTGAGGAGGAATTTTTAGCTTTCATTTTGACTTTAGTCATAAATACATTGGTTAAAACAAATGACAGTTAACTACTCAGACCATTTTAATTTTTCTGATAATAATTTCTGTTGTTAAACTAATAATTGTATGAGTTATACTCAAAATGAAAAAGTTCAGGAAAGTTTGAAGTTTTAAAATGACATCTAGATGTATTATAATTTCTTATACTATTCAAGGTTTTTGAGATCAATGCACATTAGCACTCTCATACTTCATACAGAAATATTAAAACTATACAATGATACAAAACATCCAACTGAATATTTACAAATCTATTCTACAATAGTTATTAATGGGTAAAAGAAGCAATTATTTTAACTGCTACAAATGAATACTTTATAAATTAAAACTGAACACTTACTAACTGAGAGTGACTCATAAGAAGTTCATTCTTAAATAGTATTAAACCAAAGAACTGGGTGATTAACTTGACTAATTGATTACTTATAGGAAATTAATACATTGATCAGTATCACATAAAAGAACTGAATAACTGAAATTACTATTAAATCAGTAAATGTCTTAGAAACAATCACGTAACTGAAATTAAAGGCTTTGATTATTACCATTTTCAACTATCCAAACCTAGCATGAAAATAATCAGTTACTTTATAGTAACTGATTAACAATCCAGATAATTAATCAATTATTAAATTCCATTAACATTCCCACTTTAATCTTAATTATACTAGAAATACATTTAAACAAGCTAATATCTCATAAGTTGCATCAAAAATATAATTTTCTTATACATATGAAAATTATCTTACACTGAAACATAAAAGGTACAAAAATACATACATTTGAATTTTAAATTTAAATTATTAAGTAAAAAGTTATCAAACTTACTCTACTTCACTGAGGACCACCAACTTTCAGTAGATTTGCTCTTTCTGAACATGTACAAATTTCACTTCAAGATTCATATCTTATCTTTTTATTTTCTTACTCTAATAACAGTATTGCATCATCTAACAATTAAGGTAAGATTTCATGTACCAAGATAATCAGAAAACAATGAATGTTAAGCCAGTGAATCCAAAAGGATATGTAAGAAAAAATAAATAAAATTACTGTTTAAGGATTAAGTTTGCAATGATAAGGGTTCATACACTGACTTGACCCTATATACAACTACTGAATATATTCAAACTGATATATAAAATATACTACTAGTAATGGTAGCAACTTGATAAAATATATCAAAATGGTGATAAAGATTGGTTTGATTTTACCAAAATAAAAATAAAGCACTTAATAAGATAATGTTATAGTTCTAGTTTCTTTTCACTGATAAGATGTTTTCATTTTTGGAGTTGTAGTGGTATTCATAAGTCAGTTATAACTGATTGTTTCACAAGAAAATGAAAAACTAGGCTAAGATTTCATTAAAGATAATAGCAGAAATATAAACATGCTATAGTTAAAATACCTTTTCATGAATGTTAATTGTAATGATACATTCCACCAAGAGGCCCTGCATGGCCGGGTGGGTTAAGGCGTTCGACTCGTAATCTAAGGGTCACGGCTTCGAATCCCGGTTGCACCAAACATGTTCGCCCTTTCAGCTGTGGGAGCGTATAATGTACGGTCAATCCCACTATTCGTTGGTAAAAGAGTAGCCCAAGAGTTGGCGGTGGGTGGTGATGATTAGCTGCCTTCTCTCTAGTCTTACACTGCTAAATTAGGGGCGGCTAGCACAGATAGCCCTCGTCTAGCTTTGCTCGAAATTCCAAAACAAACTACTGTAATATCACTCTTGTAAAATAAAACAAATTGCCTACTTTGATGTGACACCACTCCTTTAACATTCATTTAACTAGAGGTATTTATATGTACCTATAAAGAAGGTGATAAACTGATAAGTTTCAAAGTAAAACAGACAAATCTTGAAGGAAAATTAATAAACAAATAAACATGCAATAATGGCGCTATAATTTTATTTGTCCACCATGCTGTAGTTTAAAATAGATGTTTTTGAGATATTTACGTTACCCTCTCTGGTGTTTTTCTTTTACATTTTATAAAACTGATAGAATTGGCAGATTATTTACATTTACCACTTTGGTTTGATTGTCTGATGTCTTTTATTTCTTATTATCAGTTCAGAACACTACACCACTAACTAATGTCTAAGTAACATTGCGTTAGTATGTTATTTATAAAATGTACAGTAATTAAAACAGATTGGAGTATTGAATGTTTATAAGATAAAACATTAATATTTTGATATGTTAACATTTTCTAATATTGAAAATGCATTTCCTACAGTATTCTCAAGACGGCTGGTATGGGTATTAATACTTTCATTAAAATGAAGTACAGAACAAAGTTTCGGCTTTCTTAAGTCATCTTCAGGTTAACCTTTTGTTACATCTTCACTTCAAGTGGGTTTGTTGTTATAAAAAATTTCCAATAGATACCTCCACATAAACAGTTAGCGTTTATTTATGTAGTGCTGTCATCTATAAATGAACGTTTGTACTTCCCATTCAGAAGCTTCCACCTAATTTCTTGTGTTTTTAACTTTAATGTGTCACTAAATGCAAGTAATATACAATAACATTCTAAACAATAGGCATACCACACTGCTTCCCAGTATAAGTGACTCCCTCTAAACTAATTGTTCAATTATCACGTTGAGATGAGACAAAAAAGGAAGATGCAAAAAAATTTAAAAAGATGTATATATCTATTTAAAATACATTTTGGATATTGTAAAATGTTAACTTCAGGCACAATAATATGTAACCACATCTTATATTTAACTAGAATCCCACATTGAAGTAGTGGAAGGACTAATGTAAAATTTTACCGAGACGAGTTCCAACTGAATAGCACACACAGGGAACCCAAAAGGTTTGATACCCAACATCTTAAAACAGTACAGAAGCACATCTGAGGAAAACCATGCTTCGCCCGTATCAGAGTACAACCTTCACCTAGAAAAAAAGGGAATGGAAGTGTAGCAAGGATGGGCAGAAAATACAAGCACAGTTCAGAACCTGCATCAGAAATTTGAAAGTCCTATATGGGTACTGTGGCTAGGGCATATCAAAAAATTCTTTGCAAGTAAACTCCAGTCCAAACTTAGGTGATATTGAGTATTTGGCTTCCTGGCCATGATAGGCGGAGTGTTCCAACCATCTTCCCCTTAATCACGGTGAAGCAGAATGGGAAAGTAACATGTGCCTGCAAGTAGTGAGAATTTATGTTAATTGGTCCCGCACCAATTAAATACCAGACCATTCAGAAACAAGACTTCCAGGCAGAAGTAGAATGTAGGAATATCAGCTAGAGGGTTGAATTGTATACAACACAGAAATAACACCATCACTGTACTTATGGAATAGTCAGATGAGGAAGAAACAGACATGTCATGAAGATGATGTGAAACAAAGGTGTGATGAAAAAAAAATTGGCCAATCCAAACAATCTCCTTCAAAAAAGGACAGAAGAGGTCAACCAATAAGTATTTGTGTGACAAGTTTGACAGAAAAATATTTGGAAATGTTGATATGCACCTTCAGTCGGCAGAGAATACACTAAACAAATAAGCTGTTGGTCCCATTCAGAGAGAGTAAGAGGAGAAAGGCTATGAAACGGAAAAAGTAAGTCTAATAACAGTAGACAATATGAGCATAGCAATACAAAGGAAGTAATCAGGATCTAAATGGGAATAAAGATGATAAAGGGAAGGAAAAGAAAAAGGGGTGAATACACTATTATCCTCACACACTACAGATATTTTGGGGAAAGAGCCCCATCCAGCTAAAGAAAGATAAAGAAGCACTGGAATAGAATGCAAGAGGAATTGATAGTATACACATTAGAAAGCTAATGACCACAGGCAGAGGGAGAAGGAAATAAGGCTTAAGAGATAGCTGGTTTAAAGAACTAGAAGCCAAACATTCAAAAGGAAGTAGGATAAGGACATGGAGCACAACATTAGGGTCACAACCAGATAGACTAGAAGGATAGGGTGGGTGATAAAGTTGAAAGGAATAGAAACTGTAGAAAGTACTGAGTGATGAAAACTTGATGGAAACAGAAAACCATAGAGTAGCCAACAGAACTATCTGGTAATCAGCAGTAGTAAAAACAGACACACTCTGGTTGAAAAGCCGCGTGAAAGCGTGAGACAGATGAGGAATGGAAGGATGAGAAGATGAGATAAATCAATTCAGTTACTAGCAGAAATAAATATGCCATTTCTGCTGATAAACTTATAAAGAGGACATTTAACAGAATCAGACAGGAAGAAGTTTATATTTAAAGAGAGTCCCATCAATCATACAAGAAACAGGACAGATCCCATAAGTGAAACCAGAGTGCTTACAAGAGGTACAAGGCTGAAAAAAGAAGGTGAGAGAGAGAAGAAAATGAAAAGAAGTGGAGAATGTCAAAAGACGTAGTGGAGAAAGCTATAATTCAACTGCCCAATAGTGTGCTACTAGAAGAGCATGACAAAGTGTCTGGAATAAAAGAGAAGACAAATGGGGTAAGCATAAAGGAAGACATCAAACCACTCTTGACTGACTGCATCCACTGGCAATTCAAATGTATGTAGAACAGTTGGTCAGAAGGAGAGAAACTTGATGATTCCACAGGTAGTAATCGCACTGAAGTGAGGAGAACCTAGATGAGAGCAGAGCCTTAGAAAAAGATAAAAATCGAGGAACCACTTTGTAAGAAATATAGGGCCATATTCAGAAAGATGATCCACAAGAAGGTTCAGGCCACCCAAAACATAAGAGGAAACTAGATGAATGCAAGAAGAATAAGCCCAACAAAATGGGGTCATAGGTATAAACACACAGACTGGAACCAAATTTCCCTCTGACAATTGATGTGTAAAAGAACAACCGAATTAACTAAAATGATCATACACAAAGGACCCCGTACAAAAAGCAAAAAAAAATAGTACAAAGCTTTTCAAATCACTAAACTGCATAGAGATTACAGATATTTAGAAAAATAGAAAGAGCTGCATGGCAGACCTGACTTGAATGTTGGAGTATTAAAATTTTTGAAAGATTTGTTAAAGAGGTACCTACCTGATATAGTTATAGGTTTCATGTATACAATTTATAATGGAGAAGGGGCAATTTTTACATTTTAGCTGAAAATTATCTCAGCTGAGATTTCCGATAAATTCCTACAGCTTCATGAGGTAATAATGGGTTGTATGGAAATCTAAAGGAAAATCTAAAATACAAAAGGAAAAATATATCTATTGACAATCATTGGATTATAGTATGTTCCATTGTGCAGAATTTAAAATACATAAGCAAATACGTACATACCAGTATAGTAGTGGGTGTAAGGCTGAATTGATCGCTTGAGATTCAGTCTGTGTCATAAAAATATCTCTCGTCGCCATGAAAATTCCAAATTATTATTAGAAATATTTGATAATACAATTGCTGGATTCACATCTACAGAACATACACTTAGTTTTTCAGCCACATTAACTCTATACACCCCAACATTAAGTTCACCTGTGAACAGGAAAAAAGAACTAACCAAATAGCATTTCTCAACCTCAAGATCACAAGAACCGATACACAGTTCAAAACAGAAATCCACAGAAAAATCACCCATACTGGAATATATATTCCATTTGACTCAGCTCATGAAACAAAACAAAACTCAACATATTAAAAAACCAAATAAACACAGTTAGAACACTATGCTCACCATATAAATTTAACAACGAAATCAGCAAAATAAAATAACACTTCATGAACATCAACAAATTTCATTCAAAACCATTGAAAAAGTTATTCACACACAACGAAATCAACAACAAAAATAATAATAAATCTCAAGATACAACAAACTACAAAACCCTACACTGCTGCATACCATATGTTCCCAACATCAACGACAAAATAACCAACATGTGGAAAAAAATAGAACAAAACCCAACATTCCAGTAAACACAAAATTTATTCAAAAACCAGGTATAAAACTAAAGTCCACACTATGTAAAAACAACACTGACAAACACAACACCAACACTATTTATAAAATACAATGCAACAACTACCACAACTTCTATATTGGAGAAACAAGCAGTAAAATGGAAACCAGATTTCTCTCCATATGCCACAAACTTTCTGCTGCCTCTTTTGGAATCCAATGATTATGGATATCCATTACTTCTAGAGAAATGTTCTGACCATGAAAATTATTTTCCTATAGCACTTGTACTGAAATTAATGTATCAATGATAAGAAAAGGGAGGAATGGAGAAAATCCCGAAACGTCGAAAAATGGAACATCGGCGATTCCTGTGTCATGTTTTGGTGGTTAGAAAGATAGATTCAATCCACACTCCTTCCTACCTGAATACCGAATAATTTGGTTTGATTTTATCTTGAATTCTACGTAAAGCTACTTTATAGGTTATCTGTACCAGCGGCCTCTAATTTAGCAATGACAAATTAGAAGAAGAACATTTAGCTTTCCCCCCCCCATAACTCTTAAGCTTTCACTAACAAATTATGAGATTGACTGTTACATTATAACGCCTTCACAGCTGAAATAGTGGGCGTGTTCAGTGACGGAAATTCAAACATGCAACTCGCAGATTGTGAATCAATGGCCTAACCACCAGGCTATACACAAGAAAAAAATTGAGTTTCAGGGATAGGTGCAATACACTTATAATTATAAAGACTTATGAATTAAAGTAAAGAAGAAAATAACAGTATGTCAGTCATACTATATCCACAAATTCATTGGGTTGATTGGTATACCACAGCCATAGTAGTGGCTAGCATTCTATTTATGTCATCAGTTTCTCGAACAACAACTATTTTAGTGTGAGCTAAATTATGTTAGTGAACAGTAATTTTCTTCCGTGATGCATTGTAATTATTACAGCATAACTGAAGAAAACTATTTTGATAGGTGGTGAATAAATCTCTTAAACCATCAAGTATTGCACTGTTGGATCACTGTCTAAACTTTGGCCTCCTCACGAAAGAAAACATATTGATTTATTGGAAAAAGCTCGGAGAGAGAAAGCAATGGTGCTCCCCTGTCCACTTTCTCCACAGCTAAGCTGACATAAGCTCTTGGGGATCTTTTAAGAGCCTCGGAGATAATATGACAGACAACCACGGTAAACCCCTCAAAAGGACTAAGTTAGAGGACCTGCTGTCGAGGCTCTAGTGAAGGCATGAGACTTTAGTTTCCAGCTTACAGTGTAAACACATTACTTTTTAAATTTGTATTTTATTTATTCATTTATCATATAGATAGTATTTGTGGTTCCAAGGTCAGGTTTTATTCTTCACTCTTTTCTTTTTTATTCCCTAAATATATGTATTATTGTAATTCTATTTGTTATGCAGTCATTATTTTTGTACATAATTATATACTCTGGTGCGTCTTGTGCTTTTGTATATATTTTCTAACGATTTTTCTGTATTTCTGATTTTGACTTATACATTTAATATAAAGAGTTTATTTTGTAATTCTAATATTCTTTGTTTTATCCTTGCTATAGTGTTTGTTTTAACAATAAATTATGCTTTCTGGTTACATATATTTCGTTACATTTTGCTTTTAGTGAACAGTTCCTTTTATTGTCTGTTTTAATGTTATGATAAAAGAAATGTTTCATTTTTATATCACTACACAATATTCAATTTAGATTTCATGTTTTAGTTCACTTTTGAGTTTTTATATATAATTATTTTACAAAGATGCATTCTTTGTTTTACTTCTCAGTGTTACCACACAAGTGTTTTACAAAGATGCATTCTTTGTTTTACTTCTCAATGTTACTATACAAGTGTTTTACAAAGATGCATTCTTTGTTTTACTTCTCAGTGTTACCACACAAGTGTTTTACAAAGATGCATTTTTTGTTTTACTTCTCAATGTTACTATACAAGTGTTTTACAAAGGCTGTAGTATGTTATTACCCCCACCCCAGTGGCACAGCGAACTTACGACTGTAGAAACCGGGTTTTGATACCCGTAATAGACAGAGCATGGACAGCCCATTGTTTAGTCTTGTGCTTAACTTCCAACAAACAAAGGAGTATGTTGTTATAATTTGTTGACTGACATGCTACATGTTTGATTGGTTTTTACATTTGAAGTTATGGATGATCAGAATTGCTGGATTAAAAGTTGGTTGTTTTTGAATTTCGCACAAAGCTACTCGAGGGCTATCTGTGCTAGCCGTCCCTAATTTAGCAGTGTAAGACTAGAGGGAAGGCAACTAGTCATCACCACCCACCGCCAACTCTTGGGCTACTCTTTTACCAACGAATAGTGGGATTGACTGTCACATTATAACGCCCCACGGCTGAAAGGGCGAGCATGTTTGGCGCGACGGAAATGCGAACCCGCGACCCTCAGATTACGAGTCGCGCGCCTTAACACGCTTGGCCATGCCGGGCCTAGAGTAATAGGAAAAGAAAATGCGTAATATACATATACCGCATTTTACGCCTTGTAAGACGCTACATTGTGGAATAGGCACCCTAATTTTGGAAAGACAATTCTAAAAAAAAAAAAGTATTTTGACTCAGCAACCAACACCTTGACTTTTTCCAACCTACTAGTAAATACAGTCAAATACATCATATTCTTCACAGTATATTAACAATATTAGTTAAACTGAATGTTTGATGCAATTAAAAATACGTGTACTTGGTAAGTATGAGATTACAATCTGTATGAGAGGCTGTTTGAGTAGACCCTAAGTTAACCTCTTGACTTAACCCATCACTTTTGTCTTGGAAGACGCGTAGAGAGTTTTCAAGGTATTTTTAAAGAAAATACGCATATTACAAAACGTAAAATACGGTGCATACTACATGTTTTCTATTTTATCCTCACTTTTCATGCATGTAAGTGTAGTTTAATAGGAAATTATTAATCAAGAAATTATATCAGTTTCTTTTGCACTAGTTATCTATTGTACTGGGTTATTCACCTACAATTACATGTGCAATGTCTTTTGAGAAAGACTTCTGAAAAGTTCGAAATGCTATGTTGAAGCTGATAGTGATATTTTCTATCATAAAGCCACATGGCTCCTTAAGGATATAACTTTAGGAAATTAGAATGATATTACATCTAGCTAATGGTTGATTAAATAATAATGTTTTTACACACACATGCATTTAATTTCGGCTTTTTACAGATATTAATAATATTAAGTGTGGGAAGTGCCTTAACTGGGCCAGCACTTATTGGTATGTTAGTCTATTGTGTTCCAAAAATACATTTGTGTGTGTGTAACCACATGCCATTCTTGTAACCATGAAGTTTTACCACCAGAATTTGTGTAGAAGTTATTTTGAATGCAGTTCTGCTTGATAATTTCTTTATAGTTTCACTTGTAAGTTTGAAAGTTGGGTATTTTTTTGTAAAATAATGCAAATTTATGCATGCCTTCCTCTCATACACGCATTTCTCTGTGTACCATCAGCTTCATGTCAAATATGAAAATACAAGCATTTCTCTGTGTACCATCAGCTTCATGTCAAATATGAAAATACAAGCATTTCTCTGTGTACCATCAGCCTCATGTCGAATATGAAAATGGAACGAACCTAGAATACTATGACCTTAATCACGAGGCTGTATTTTAGGATGCATACAAAACAAGTGCTTTTAAATATGGCGTGGCTTTGTTTGAAAAATAAAGCCAAAAATCAGTAGAAGCAACAGCTACTCACGAAATATATTTTATCATTGGCTAATCCGATTGTTTGAAAACATCAGTTAAAATGAGCCACACTGAATGCACAGTTGAAATATCACATTAGCTACTATATGTGTAACAAAGAAGTGATATCTATAATAAACACGCTGCGTGTATGCAATGTGCGTGTAAAAAAATGAAATATATACCAATATAACAAATACTTTGTCAATGTGAAGAAACACCAAATCATAACAAATGCCCAGCCATATTCCGTAGAGATACCAGATACACAAGACAAGTTAGATAAAATATTTATGTAATCTTGTGATCTACCATTATCTTCATCACTTGTAGTTTATTTTGTTCAGGTTGTTTTACCTTTTGATAATGCTCAAGATACAGTGAAATTCAAAGTTTGCATCACTGCCTAATATCTTGACTTACATACGAACAGTAAAAACCATGTTAGCATAAATGCATCTTGTAGCATCTTTGTGGCCTCCACAAAGCTCTAGGGACCACTAGCTATGACACAGGTTGAAAACTGTTTTGTTATTTGAGTATAATATTAAAGACCACTTTTCTGCATTTGTACCTATTCATACAAATATTATAGATTATAATATCTATGTTACATTCCTCTCTCTGAACTATACAAGCTTCACCTTACTGCATGGTAAAGACCGATCACACTCGTTTGTGGTGCTACAGTTGGTCTTCCCAAAACTGAAACATTAATGATTAAACATAATTCCAGTCATTACTATAATTTCCTACAGTATTGTATAATGTTGCTATGGCTGAAATGTCTTTGATTTCCAACACTGTCCAGGGTTGGAAGATTCAACAAATGCCCAAGATCTCACCATGCACCTAGATTCCATCAGCATTCCTGTGTTGTTGGACACACATTGTAGTAAACCAGAACCATACTTTTGTAGTATTGTATTTCAATGTCCAATCATCCCTTCAAGATGTCTAAAGCTCGCTGATGCATGGTTCTCCGAAATAGTGAACTTTCTACTATATAGATAGTGTCAATAGTGTTTAATGAAAAAAACAGTTGCAAGCAGTTATATCATTTTCATGAGTACAAGAGCTCGAGAACTGTGAATAAATAATTATAATTTCAATTACATCTTCTCCTCCATTCTGCAGCTGCTGTAACACTGTCCTTATTCAACTATCAATAGCATCAGTATCCAACAAGAAATTTCTGTCCTATCATTAATAAGTTAGCATTAGAGCTTCAACTAAAATTTACTTTTTTCACACAACTTATTATTCACATTTCATGATTCATTTAAGATGCACATTATCTTCAGTAATTGTGGACAATGGTATCATGATCTTAAAGAAACTGGACGCAAAACATTGATAATATGAAGGAAATTCCAATTTTTTTACATTGACATGGGTTTTTTATCAACCATACACCCCTGTAATACTTGCAATGTCAAAAAAACTTCATCTGTACGAAAGATATGACTAAGAAAGACCGTCTGCATGAGCACACAGTTTCCTGATTTTAACTTCAAGTTTGCCTCTCTGATCCATTGAATTATATGTACAGGTTTTCAACAGCAAACTCAAAGATGTATCTTAATACCAGGAAATCATTATTACAGCTGAGACAACTTTCTCATTATAGTCCATTACATAAACATAGTCAGAGATGTGTATATACCTTAACTACATTCAAGTGTACCAAAATTGAATCTTATGACTGCATATACTGACGCTATTAGAGTTAAAATGTCTCCCACCACAAAGTGATACCTCGTTGAACTTGGCTATTGGAATATATTTTTGATCTGCCGAAAACATTTCAAGGTATTTCTTCCCAAGAAAATGGCTTAACTTGTCCACGCTCTCAGTGAAATTCCTCTTTTGATCCTCCATCTTAATTCCACGGATAGATTGAGTTGTCCAGCAGGTCAGAATGTCAGCACATTTGTGTCCTAGTTCCAGAGTTGCTCCTTTTTCAAGTGCTTGGTAGAATCAAAAACTGGACCTTCAAAACTCAAAATCAAACTCAAAGATGTATCCTAATACCAAGAAATCATTATTACAGCTGAGACAACGAATAGTGGGATTGATCGAAACATCATAACGCTCCCACGGCTGAAAGTGCGAGCATGTTTGGTGCGACGGGGATTCGAACCCGCGACCCTCAGATTACGAGTCGAACGCCTTAACCCGCCTGGCCATGCCGAGCCTCTAGGAATCTAACTACTGTCGCACGCCAACCTTGTACATTCCTCTACTCACTAAAGACTCCCACTTTTGTGTCTCCCAGTGGCACAGCGGTATGTCTGCAGACTTACAATGCTAGAATCCGGGTTTCGATACTCGTGGTGGACAAAGCCCAAAACAGTCGATTGTGTTGCTTTCTGTTTAATTACAAACAAATAAGTTTTTAGAGTAAAACAACTACTTGGAAAAGTTATAATGCACTTAACCTCACTCAACTAGATCATCTAATTACGATATACAGCAAATATATATATCAATTGCCAAATTAACTTTCAACCATATACATAAATAATGCGCTCGAATCACTAAATGTTAGGAATAGACAACTTTAACGTATGCGAAATTTTACACAAGTTATTAACCCAGTTTCACAGTAGTTCTGCGGTACGTTTTTTTACTTATAATGCTAAAATCTGAGGTATGATTCCCCATGGTGGACAGAGCGCTGTTAGCCACTGTATAGCTTCATGTTCAAAGAGCCAAGAACACCAATTATGCAGTAATAACCGTTGCTGGACACACATCTTAGGGACAAGAGTGAGTTTCTCATCATCACGAATTAACTTTCGGGTTATAGTAATTTATCTCGAACATGTTTCTTCCATTTCTGCACAATGGTAAATAATTACGTGATCAAACTTGATCAACGTAACATAATTTACATATAGATATATAACTACCTAATATGTCTAAAGAACTGTGGAACATCAAACGCTATATATTTCAACTTCTCGATACTGGTATTTAGTATTTTCAACCTGTGAACCCTTTTACCCCATGCATGGGGTTAACTGGCCATGTCAAGAAGAAACCCCCTGAAAGATTCAACTGTATCCATCCTGTATTATTCTAATTACATATACCAGAACTTACTGCAAGGTCCCTTCAACTCTCCCTCCCTTTTCCAAGATAATGACGGATAGTTATGACAACCAATCATACTTCAAACCACATAATTCCTAGATTTATAACTTCAACCGTCATTATCCAAAACAAATTTTGAAAAACCTACTTGTGAGGCACGTGCTATAGAATCTTTACTTCCTTTCTTAACATCCTGGCACTAGTTTAGTAATTGAATCAAACTGTATAATGATACAAGGCACACCAATCAATTTTTCAACAGTAAGTAAAGACGTCAAACATATATTTCTTTCAAGTCAACTGCATACTCGTGAGGAAAAGCAACTGCAACTAGGGTATTTTGTATTTCTCCAGAGAAAGAAATTAACAGAAACATCTGACAACCCTGATAACAAGTAATGTTATGATAGTCTTTGGTGTGGTATAAAGAAAACTTATTATCTGCGTTGAAAAATACTAGATAGCACTGTCTACTCTATATAGAAAACATTGAGTTATTATTATTGTCCATAATTAGCAATAAAGAATTATATAAATCGTTTCGATAATTAATTGTAAATTCTGTTTCACAAGATAAAATGGAAAGTTACAAGAGCTCAATATTTTAAGAACTAATCTTGCAAAACTTATGGTATTTCATCGTAATATCACATGGAAATAAAAATATTATTGAACCTTTATTATATCTTTGGGACATTTCAAATAGACAATCGAATGCTTTACGCTTAAAAGCTGCAAACGAAATATCTTCTCTCTCTTTAATTATCAGCAAGATTCACTGCTACTAAAGTAGCAGTGTCATCACTGTCATCTACTTTTTACGTCAAGTGTAATAATACGCTGCTTCAATATTCACGTAGGTGATACAGTTCTAGTTTTAAGACAAATTGCTAATATTTATTATAATTTAAAAATTATTTTTATTAGTTGCTAAGGGTGATCAAATTGGAATAATTCTTGAATTTTTTCAACCGCGTAGCCAAACGCGTTACATGAGTAATTTAACCGAATTTCCTGGACAGGTTTATCAACTTATGATTATCTACTGAGAGGTTTGATTGGTATACGTATTGTGGTATAGGTTGTGATTAAAATTAGCTAAGAATATATTAATAACGTGCTTTAACGATGACCGTGGATAAAAGGTGGGTGAGATAAACCCCCAAAATTTCTTCCATCCCTACAAAAAAGACAAGCGAAGAGAATAGAGACCACAAATATTTCTTTTTAAGCACGCCATATTGAAATACATACAGTACTGTGTATAAGTGTTAGGAAAAGAGAATATATTGTCATTCTTCTCATTTCATGGAGCTAATTCTTCCATTTCATTACAGAATGTAAATTTCAACATTATGGTAATACTTCACTAATCTCTGTTAACAATTGAATGAGCCAAGGTGATAATATTTATCATTTTTTATAATTCCCATATACTTGTATCAAGGGTATGTCAAGTTTGAATAAACATACTAATCAAATTTAAGATCTGAAATAACTGTCATGGCACCCCATGCATTTTCTTAACTATACAGAAAGGTCTTGTTTGTTTGTTTTGGAATTTCGCACAAAGCTACTCGAGGGCTATCTGTGCTAGCCGTCCCTAATTTAGCAGTGTAAGACTAGAGGGAAGTCATCACCACCCACCGCCAACTCTTGGGCTACTCTTTTACCAACGAATAGTGGGATTGACCGTCACATTATAACGCCCCCACGGCTGAAAGGGCGAGCATGTTTAGCGCGACGCGGGCGCGAACCCGCGACCCTCGGATTACGAGTCGCACGCCTTACGCGCTTGGCCATGCCAGGCCATACAGAAAGGAGCTAACATATGGTACAGGTACATGGTAGAAATCAATTTAATAGCACTTCATAAATAAGCCTTGAAAGAAAAAATGTTTAACACCATGTATTAAATTTTATTGTTATGCCACGACCACAAAGCAAAAAACGTAGAGAATTGTCATTGGAGTAAAGAACTCACATAAAAGCTTCACGTGATGCTGGTTGACCTCTCCGACAAACAGTTGCAGACTTGAAATGCTCCTTGAACACTGTCAAGAACACCCTAGATCGTGAAACTGAGACAACTAAATTTGAAAATAGAGACAAAACACTTAAATTTAATGACATTGAGTGTTAAGTATCTTCGTCTTTGTAGCCTTCGGGACAGAAGGAAGACTGCCTCTGATCTTAAATATGAGATAAATGGCCATATACCAAACGACAGAAAAGTGTTAAGGTCTACAATATCAAGAAGACTCAATAAGAATGCCATATGTGGCCAAGAAAACTCAATAAGAATGCCATATGTGGCCAAGAAAACTCAATAAGAATAACATATGTGGTCATGTAGTAGTTTAAAATCCGATATTTCGATTAACATTACCAAGAGACTGAAACTTTCTGTTTAAAAAAGTACAAAACTAGACTGTTGATGATTGGAAAATGGTGCAATGGACAAATGAGTCCAAGTTTGAAATATTTGGTTTAAAGCACAGGTTGTAGGTCCGGTGGAACAAAGGTGAAAAGTTTGTTTCTTCTGAGGCGATAAAATATATTTGCAAAACAGATAGAATAATGGACCAGAGCACGTACCATCAGATACTTATCCTTCACGGTATACCCAGTGGTTTGCGTATTATCGCTAAAGAATTCCACTACCAACAAGTTAATGACCCCAAACACTCATCCAATCTATGTAAAAATTACGTAGCAACAAAGAAGCTGCTGGAATCATTCAAATGATGCAATGGTCCCTACAGAGCTCCGATCTCAACCCAATTTAACAGATTTGGAATTTAACAGATAAAAATGTCACAAATCGAAAGTTTCATCCAAAGAAACATTATGTGAGTGTAACAGAAACATTTGGATTAAAATCCCAAGGGACACCATGAATAAACGTGTTCCAACAATGCCTGAAAAGCTGTCTGCAGTTATTAAAGCAAAAGGGTGAAACACAAAATATTAATTGTTTGCTGAAGTCAAGCACTTCCACTGAATTTCTGTTGTACTAAGTATGAATACTAATAAAATATTGATATATCACCTGTTATTTACCTTCCACTGTTCTTTAAAAGTAGCTTTTAATTTGTTCTAACAATTTTGCACAGTACTGTATTTGCTAAACAGTGTACATACATCCGTGACGACGAGAAAACCCACTTGTAGAGAAAATTATATATTTAAAAACGGCTTGTATGGATAGAGAAAGCACTTATAGAGGAGTGAACAACGTTTCGACCTTCTTCGGTCATGGTCAGGCTTGTTTTTTTGTGTGAACCTAACGATGATCGAAGAAGGTCGAAACGTTGTTCACTCCTCTATTAGTGCTTTCTCTATCCATACCAGCCGTTTTTAAATATATAAGTGTACGTACATATTTGCAATTGCAATATTTTATTGCATTACGTTTTGAAGTATGTTTGTAATGGGACTTCCCCAACATAATGTAAAAACAAAAAATCGTTGTTCATTTTTCCAGAAAGGGAATGACAACATTTTCTGTTTTTGTTTGTCTGTTCGTTGTTATTGTTTTTGGGGGTGGGTCTTAAAAAATGTGTTTTATGGCAGTGGTTGATTAATCACTAAGAGCAATAATGTTTATATACGTGCTTCCCTCTATGAAATATGCACATAATATATACGATTTTATTATTATTTATTTTTCATTTATTACACAAAGACTAACGTATACCTTCATACCAAAGTCTATAACTTAGGTTTCGTTAGTTAATATCATTATACCTTAACCTGTCAAGCAAGTCAAGCTGTCATGGGTTTCTTAGTAAATCTGGTAATCTTTTAAAATAATAATTTGGAACGCTATAATAATCAAACTTATGATGTGTTCATAAAATTAATGGCAAATCAGCTTTAGCTTAAATAGACAAACGAAGTTAAAAGTGCAGTTTATTTTTTTATAATGGTTGATTCAACGCCGAATATAAATCATGTTGATCAACTTACTTTAACAGTATGATATGCTGAGAAAGACGGGAAAGTGAAAAAAAAATTGTTTGAATTTGTTCTAATAAAATCTCACACTGCTGAAAATGTATTGGAAGTTGTAAATGTGGTAAATCTATCATTACAAGACTCAAAGCTAAAAGTTGAATATTTTGAGGAAAGGAAAATGATTAAAATAATTGAAAAAAAAATCATCTTTGGTTGTGTTTGTTTTTATGCATAAAGCTACACAAAGGAATGACCACATGTGCTCGCCACAATTATCGAAACCTGGTTTCTAATTCCGCCTGAGGAACATCTCTGATTTGAGAAATGGTTTTGAATCAATTGAAAATGAAGCGAATAATTTATCCACCGCCTGATGACAAAAATATTTTACCAAGAAAGAAGCAGGAAGGAAAAAAGAGAGCGTGAAAGTATTCTTTGATAAAAATGCTAGTAATGAATATTGTTAACAGGAAGAAACTGGTCCGTTTTTAGTGTTTTCTCTGCAATTTATAATCGAGTAGTTACCGAAAGTTGCAAAATAAATTGATGCTACAGTGATGTTTTAAACGTTTAAAAATATTTTGTGGTAACAAAGAAAATGTGAATGTTTAAAAATTTATCGAATTAATATGTATCAGTGATATAGACAGTGAGTAATTTATTAAAAGAATCAGCGCTTTTTATTAATTTTGCGAAGAAGAAGAAAATGCTTGTTGCTCAACTGACATGCATAATTTACTATCGAATTGATTGGACTCGACAAGGCCCGGCATGGCCAGATGGTTAAAGCCTTTGAATCGTAATCCGCGGGTTCGAATCCCCATCACACCAAACATGCTTGCCATTTCAGCCATGGGGGCGTTATAATGTTACGGCCAATCCCACTATTCGTTGGTAAAGGAGTAGTCCAAGAGTTAGCGGTGGGTAGTAATGACTAGCTGCCTTCCATCTAGTCTTACGCTGCTAAATTAGGAATGGCTAGCGCAGAGAGCCCTCGTGCAGCTTTGCGTGAAATTCAAAAACAAACAAGCATTCCATAATTTCAAATGCAGAAACTATGGTAAGAATATTTTTAACTTTTTCTGTTAGCAATGCCATGGGAGGAAGGTCCTTTTCATTGTTAAAAATAGGGAAAAACTACTTACGGAACATAATATCCCAGAATCGTTCATCTTCTCTTTTACTTCTGAACATAGAAATAGAAGAATTATAACACAGGAATTTCAGACATTATTAATCATTCTGCAGTTTTATAAGTCTGGAAAGTTTTCATATGAGATATTTATTTATTCTTTGTTTGTTTGAATTTATATCACTATATAAAAATAATATAGTATTAGTTACTAATTCACACCATTATGAATTACCTAAATTATTATGTCAAGAGTATTGCTAGCAACAGGGAACCTAAACTTTAGGTTAGGCCTAGGGCTCTAGAATTGTTAAATCCGATACGAATCATCGACGCTGTTTATAATCATGTGTAAGTTTCAATTCTGATATATAGATTTTTTTCAAGCGCGATGGCAGTTTTATGTCTTTATTTTGACTACTGAAATGAATTAAAAATACTGTATACCCTCAACTACAAACAGTACAGGAGGTCTGTAAAATGTACAAATTCAGAAAGATTATACTTGCACCCTGTCCATCATGGGAAATCGAGGCCCGTATCTTCGTCTCAGGAGCATAGGTACGTCATATATATCTTTAGGACTCTGAAGTATTGAATTCTGAGATATTGTAGCTCAGTAGTATGCTTTTGTGTCAAATAAGGTCATGTAAGAAGCACCTATAATGCATTAGGTCTCGTGAAAAAAAAAAGTTCCCTCTGGTGGTTCAGCCTGAGAGTTTATAACGCTAACATGGTCTGAGCACAAATAGTTCATTGTATAAATTTTCTATTTCACCAGAAGTTGTTTGTTGCCTTTCATATCATGTCAAATTTTGTGGTAGAATTACATCCCATATCCGGAAATTTGCTTGACCACTGATTACTGAGCTATAGCTTCAGAAACTTCTGTAGTATTTATTTGCCTGTCACTAAAACAAATTCAGATTAACAACCAATCAACCATACTGTTTTCATAAGAGTATGGATATGCTTATAGACCAACCTCCAGTACAAACCAAATGTTTCAAGAGGCCTAAACCTGTCATTTAAAAATATCAGGTTTTGGCATCTGTCGCAGCTTTTGTTTGAATTTTCTACAAACATGCACACTCTCAAGTACCCCTACAGAACAGCGGTAAGTTTACGAACTTACTACGTTAAAATTGGAAGTACGATTCCTCACGAGGGACACAGCAAATAGCTCAATGTGGCTTTACTCTAATACAAACAAACAAACACTCAAAATGCTGTTAAACCACATTTCATGTTATTTGTAATGTACTTCATTTTAAGCGATTGACTGATATCAGGTTAACGACATCGTAACCAAAGTTCAAAACATAAAACTGGCACAAAAATGTCGAAAACTCTAGGTTATCTGAAATCGTACTAGTTCTACTTTTCTAGTGAACGTGTAACAAAAGACTGACAAAGAAAAATACTGTACTGTCATCATCCTATTGTGTGTTATCGACACCCGATCCAACAACTTACAGTGCGAGATCAAGACGATCGTAAGGCCTAGGCCCCTTATGTTCGTAGGCCCTACCAACCGTATTAGCTGAACTAAAGATTAACTTTCAAGGAAAATTTTCATGGACACATAGTTGCGCCTAATAAATAATCTGGCTCTGACTGTAAAACACTACTGGTAATATTGGAAAACACACACAGCTGCGCAGGCTCTATGTTAGTAAAATAGTACCTGTTTATCTGAACTTCTCGCATTCAGGGTAATGGTATGTTATACAGTAAATGTTTAAGTAATTACCCTAATATTGTGACGACTGGATAGCAGTTGTTGTTTGTATCTTTATTTTGAGTTAAGCAAAAGCTCCACAATAGGCTGTCTTTGCTCTGCCCACCAAGGGTATCGAAACCCGGTTTCTAGTGGTATAAGTCCGCAGACATACCATTGTGCCACTAGGGGTAGCAGCTGTTGTAATGGTTAGTAGTGTTTATGATCGCCTACACCTAATTAGGGCACCTGGTGGATCAATAGTTTATAATGTTAAACATCTGGTTTCGATATTCACGGTGAGCACAGCACAGATATCCCGTGGTGTAGCTTTGCTGGTTTCGATATTCACGGTGAGCACAGCACAGATATCCCGTGGTGTAGCTTTGCGCTTAATGATAAATGATTTTTTTGAATATGTTCTACCAGAGCTCCATTTACATTTATTTAACCGCTGTCGAAGAAAAATGAAACATTTTTCGTAAATTAAAAAAAAGACTGAAACCAAACCGATATTATATATTTAGAACGTCACTCACTCTTTTTTTTTTAATACAAAACCAAAATAAATGGTCATAAATTAATATGAGTAAAATGTCAAAACAGTTCGTCAAGCATTATTCAACAATTTCAGTTAAAAATCTAAATATTGACAGCAAGGAACTACCAACGTTTTGGCAAGATGTAAAAATACTGATTTGAATTGGGATTTTGACTAAAGTATTAATTCTACTTGAAATTTTAGCCTTTATACGCTGCGTTAGCATTGCCTGAATTGAATATTCAAGTCACAATCATAATACAAGTCCTGTTTGTTGATAAGCTTACTTGGTTTACCACGTGTTTTCACAATTCTATTCAACCATTATCTGCAGGCCTGATAAAACCGTAGATAAAGACAAAGGTGTCTATTTTTTGGGCAATTCTCACTGAATTACTTTCAACCTGCTCTGTTGACGACGCGCTAAACGTGTGATGTTTGTCGTCCCTAATGGAAGTATTTAAAGCAATAAAAACGTATGCTGCTCCGTTAAAAGATGGTAAGAAAAGAGCAGACGTCCTTGAATTTGACAAAGACGATGAAATTGAAATCCTGGATAAACAGGATACGATATGGTGGGCAGCACAAAGACTCAAAGATGGGAAACCAGGATTTGTTCCCGCTAAATATATGAAGGTAAATTTCAGCATAATGACAACAACAGTTAATAGATAGGCCAAATTACTTCCTTAATACAGCAGGGTGACGGATGCTTTTAATCGTAGATGTGTGTGTGTGCGTATGTGTGTGTTTCCGTAAGTGAAGCGAAATAACATTCCATTATAAAGATATAATGCGGTTCATATCGTAATA